>NC_056736.1:89424590-89670187 GCF_019279795.1 Protopterus annectens | reverse complement strand
CCAAGATAAACCGCTACCTAATTTTCAAAGTCTGCCCGGATGGAAAAACTGACCATTAGTGCAAGGACAAGTATAACAATTAGCTACGAGTACGATCAAGACACATAACTGCCAGTAAAAGTAGCTATCAGCAAATAAATTACTCAATACACTTAACTACAGCTGACTCGTAACTGTATGCAGCAGAAAGTTGAAGCTTGCCTACTTCGGAGAAAAAAATATCAAACCATAGAACAGTGGCTGCACGATATGCAGATGCAAAACTAATCCTTCAAGAAAATAGCTGCGTTTGGCAACAACACTTAGAAGAATAGTTCCCAGAGTAGTTCAGGATTGCATTGCTGAAGGTACTATTAACATACAATGCATACTTAATTAATGAAGGCATTTCCTGGGCGAAAAGAATGAAGAGGGCGGTGTGTGGGTGTTCCTTTGCCAGCAACAGAGGAAAGAGTGAAAATAGTAAAGGGCGTTATTAGTAAGCCGTTTCAGTGCCCTTACAGTTTTAACAGCTCTGCGAGATTGCAATAAGATGAAATATGGCTTACTGTACCGGAGCTGTAACAATGGAGGTGAAAGAAACATTCAAAATCATGATTTAGTGCAGCATATTGACTTTTTTTTCAGTGGTACATTCAAAAGATAGGGAAGAAAAGCATTTTGGAAATGAGGAAACAAGCAAAATAGCACGTAGTTGTCCTTTAAGCAGATTTTTATTGAGAACCTCCGTGAATGTAGGTGTGTGTTTTGTGTTGGTGTTTTGGTGGTGTAGGTTTTGAGGGACTATGTGATGAGTGTGGTGCAAGTGTTTACCTTCTCCTCTTAACTGTCTAGTCCAGTCTTGGGTGAAGAGAGCTTTGCTTCCAGTTTGGCTATATAAGTGCATGTCTCACAGGTTGTAGTGTTGGGTGGTAGGAGGAGAGGGTTGTCTGTGTACATGAGGCAATTGCTGCTTTGCCCCAAGACGCCCAGATTAATCAGGTAGACAGGAGAAAACACCGGGAGCTGACCCTTAAAACATGCCTGGATAGGTTCTTATTTATTAAGTACTAAAAACTTTTCCTGTAGACAAGTGTGGAAAATTGAGTTTTGTAGTAGTTTGTAGCTTATTTAGTGCTTACAATGAGTTATGAACAAGTGCTTAGCTCAAAGAAACAGATTTGAGTGCTAAAACTAAAAAAACTGGCTAGTTCTAAGGGAAAATTTGAAGAGTAGACTTGGCAATGCAAAAAGCGTATTTTATTATTTTTTTTAAATATAACAGCAGATGAGCAAACTGATTTAAGCAAATTAACCAATAAAATGCTAAAAACTGAGCCCTGTTTCCAGCAGTCTTCGATCAGACAAGTTCTAACTGCACACTCCTGTCACTAGGGTGCAGAGGAACTTTCTCCAAAAAAGATGGTCTGGATTACAGTTCATCGTTTTATTTCATACTTTCACATTCTTGCTTGCTGCATTCTTCATCATCTCGAACACCCAACACTCTGGTTCATATCCAAGGTACTGCTATTTTTTTCAAGTCTGCTCCTGTTATTTATTCTGTTGCTCAATCATTTTCTTTAGAACACTGGAGAAGTTTTTTTTACTGGCAAGTTCTGTCTGTGGTCTGTGCCATTATCAGTGAAATTAGAATCTCCTATGAACTTGCTGGCTTGTGTGTGTGTATGTATATATATATATATATATATATATATATATATATGTGTGTGTGTATATATATATATATATATATATATATATATATATATATATATATATATATATATATATATATATATATATATATACACACACACATACATATATATATATATATATATATATATGTATATATATATATATATATATATATATATATATATATATGTGTGTGTGTGTGTGTATGTATATGGAATACATGCATTTGGTCGCGTGGCCAATTGCCGAACGGCTGTTTTTCCAAATCGTAATGTCGAAACTTGCAGGTGTGAACGCTCATAATGTCATGCGCAACTTTGAATTCTAAATTCCTGGTTGCACAGCTGCCACAGCAAGTGCTACCATGGGTCCAGAGGGGGAAATATTAGCCTGGCCAGCGTTCGGTATTTCCGGGTTCATCTGAAAATTCGACGTATACAAACCTGCAGTCACTGTTTTCGGCGTTTGTAGTGTCAGTACTCTGCCGTTTGACCAAGTGCATGTATTCTCATTCTCTCTCTCTCTATATATATATATATATATATATATATATATATATATATATATATATATATATATATATATATATATATATATATATATATATGGATTCACTTCAGAAGCTTGAATTTACAAAATCTCGAACTGCAAATAACCAAAACCAAAAGATCGAGTTTCGTAAACTCTAACTTCTGAAGCGAAACCAAAAAAAAAAAAAAGACAAACTTCGCTTTTGCAGGGGGGCTTTGCCCCCCTGCACCCCACACCCCCCTTACTTAAATATACCAACTCCAAGATCGCGCTACAGTGGGGAAATGGGAAATCTCCTGTCTTGCGCTGTATGCAGAAGCGCAAGACGGGAGATTTCTCATTTCCTGTCAACACCGCAAAAGAAATAAAACATTACATACACACAGAGCATACAAGAATCCTTGCCTCTGTGTGCACGCAATGTATTAAGGTAAGTAAACTCTTATTTTTAAACACTACACATATTCGATTTACTGAAATCTGGATCATATGGTCTCGACCATATGAAATTCGAGATTTCAGTAATTCGATTATGTGAAGTGTTCCCATATATATATATATATATATATATATATATATATATATATATATATACACACACACTCCTGTACCTGTTCTGCATTCAAAATTTTTTTGCTCTATCTGAAACAAAATATTCTGAAGAACTTGAATCTCAGCCCTCCTCACGATATCCTCTGATTGCAGGATTTAATTTGCTTTTCTTCTGCCAGATGTTGCAATGCATAATTATTTTTCACAAACTTTCTGGTGTCCCCAAGTTAATTATGTTTTACTCTTCTGTGACAGTCAAGAACAACCTTTTCTGATGATATGACTGCATCTTTTCTACTATAGGCCTTGATTTCTTTCTCATGGCCTCATCTGAAGCATAGCATAGACACAGTGTGCCATTTCAATCAAAATATCTTGTTGTGGAATACCAGACCAGCTGCTTATTTGCACTTGCATAAAATTAAAGCAAGCTGTTCCTTCAAGTTTTTGTGGTACAGCAGAATGTCTCAGGTTTTCTCTGCATGCTCTGCAATTTTTTGAAAGAGTTATTTATGAGAGGCTTATATTGAGCCAGGATTTCCGTCTTTTCAGCCTATGATTTCTGCAATTTTATCAGTTCATCTAAATAGCTTTTTAAAACTTCTGCCATTCTTTCCAACCTTTTGCCTTTTGACTGTATGCATTTCAAAAGTGTCTCAATTATTTGAAAAGCGTCTGAATGCATTTGAATGATTTTTACTTCTAAATTACTGAAAGCCACCCTGTGTGTACTGAGACTGAAACCTGAACTGTTTTTTGCTGAGCAGAGGTGCAAGACTCTTCCCCACAAGAATTATGTTGTTCTAGTTTTTTTATTTTTTTCTTACATTCTCCAGATTTCTTTATTGCTGACATCTTGGCAGTATAGTGACTAACTTAATCCGTAGCTGAATTGTGCTCATATAACTGAGTTTTGCTGGCTGTTTTCCAAAGTTTGTCTTCACACTGGGAGAGCTCTAATCGACCTGTTGATCAGTTGCAACCATCTTCTTTCTCCTTATTTCTTTTTATAATCTTTATTAAATTATTACTTAAGGCATAGGAACACATCTCACCTTATTTTTCGAGTTTCACCATGTGTCATCATCATGCCTTTCCAGTTTGATTTGCATCCTGCTTGTGTTATGTATATGCCTTAACTAAAGTATTCTTTCAAATCAGGTAATCCTAAACTGCCTTGTTCTGTGATAAGAACCAAGTTATCCCACTTTATTCTTGCCTTCTTCAACAACTCCAAAATAAATGCTTTCAACATTTTTAGTTATCGTCCACAACTTCTTTTCTTTTTGGTGGAGATGCATTGAACCTATATGTAAAAACTAAAGGGACTGCAGGTATTTTCACTGCTTGTATCTTACTACCAATATCCATAATAGAGCTTCCAACTTTGAGTATTATCTTTTCTGTAGTCTTTTCCCACATTTGTTTAGCTGCCATAATAGAATTATTTTTAATCCATATATCTAAATACTTATTATGGGTATGGCTGACTCAATTTATTTGAGGGTAGTACCAGTGTGGAAGACATATTCCATATAAGGACAGCCATTCTCAGTGTCTCTGTTGTTTAGACCAAATTCACATCCTCAAGTCCTGTAGCATTTGCCAGTCCATCTTAAAGACTATTTGAAGCAGGCTTTCCTGTCTTGCTATATATTTAGAGAACCAACGGCTTAAGCTACTAGCTAAACATATGGAGGGTACCTTGGGGTCTGACGCTGAGCAGACACAGCACAAGGCCAAGAAACCTCGGCCAGTGGCTTCCACTGCAGCATCCGTTTCTTCCGAGGTGATTGTCAACCTTGGAGGTCATCCAACTTCAGGCATCAATTCACAGGCCAAGCCCAGATGTTCTTAGTGTTTCACTGTTGCAGTCATCACATTTGGGTTATCCCTGCCAGGGTAGCCCTTGGCTGGCCTGAATACCAGAGACTTAGTATTTCTGAGTCAGTTGCTGTCACTTGAGGACTGACATCAGATCGTCAGTGTTATAACGGAAGGCATCCGACGCCGTTATATCAGTCTTTCTTGCCATGGAGCCAGAAGCAGTTCGCATGAGTGTAGGTCGGTCGCTACCTGAGTTTCGTTTCAGAATTGAAGTTGAAGTCTTCGAAAGCTAAGTACCCCATTTGGGATCCTTTTTTCTTGCACTAACCGATGTTAGAAAAAGTTAATTGTCTCGCCTGTGGAAAGTAAATACCACACCGGGACTTCCACTCTTACTGCATCACTTGTCTAGGCCCAGACCACGACGTCCCTCTTTGTTGCTTCTGTGCTTTGTTTAATGCCAGAACTATCCATCATTGGGCCCTTATTGTAGCCAGATATTTCCGTTTACAGTCCTTGAATTCAGATATGGCTTCGGTAAGCCATTTGACAGCAGATCTTCTGAAAAAATCTAATGATAAAGACAGAGACAAGACCGCACAGGACCAAACCTTCCAAAGATGCTTCCGTTAAGTTGGTCGTCAGTTCTCCAGAGCTCAGTGAGGCACTTTCGCAGCCCCTGATGCCTGCTTCAGTCAATTCGCAGGTCGCTACCGAGACCCTTTTGGAGTCCGGAATGCCTCAGAACTCTTCATTGCCTAAGGATCTAGCAGTTATCTCTACCTTGGATGGGTCGGAAATGCTGTGCAGGTACCGGCTTCCGAGGATGTCCTTCGCAATACCGAATTCCGAATAGACCGACACCTTCTTTCACGGCTACCATTCTTTCAGAAACATCAGAGTTCCTTAGGCCCAGGGGTCGAACCACACCCAAGAAACCGACTACCCATTCTCAGGCACCTGCTCCCTTGCCTCAGTCTCAAATACTTAAAATGGCAGAAGACCTTATGGTGATTAGGGGAAGCCAAGCCACTCCCTCAAAAAGGAAAAGAGATCTGTCTCCAGTAGTTTTATCTAAGCAAGAGTCAGATGAATCCGATGCATCTGACTATGAAGACATGCATCTGCTCTCCCTATATGAGAATTCTGATGCAGAGGAATCCATACCTTTAGTCTGTCCTCCAGAGGATTTCTCCTTTGGGGAAACCCTACATACCTTAAGGGAGCATTTTCAGTGGGAGAGTCAAGACTACCCACAGTCTAAAAAGACACTGAGACAGTTTTCTGGACCTTCAACAGCATAGGCCCTTAGCCATCCCCCCAGTCCTAGATGTGGTGGATGATGTATTCCTTGAATCCAGCTTGACTCCAGATGCACTCCCTCCTCCTCCCAGAAAATTTCCTCCTTTCCTGCATGGGCAGAATCTAAAGACTTACAGGACTTAATGCATTCTGCTGGTCAAGTAACTAAACACACTTTGCACTGTGGTTTTGAAGACCTAGAAGCAGTCACCGGATCTGTCATTAGAAGACAGGCATGGCTTAAGGAACAACCCGTGCAAGACCATGTCAAATCACAATTGTTGGATGCACCCTTTCACAAAGATAATTTATTTGGCACTAAAGCAGAAGAGGTCGTAAAGATGGAAATAAAAGCAAAATCTATGCAGACTGTTAAAGATTTCTTACAGGTCCAGCCCCTTAGGTTCAGCAGGCATTTTCCCTCCAAGCACTGGTCCTTTCTTGCTCCGAGTAGACAGGGCCAGCCTAGGCCCCGTGGAAACAGAATCCCCAGACAGCAGCCCCAGGGGTTGCAGAGATCTAAGTAGTGGACTACCTCCACTTCAAAACCAGGGAATTCTAAGCCACCCCCTTATGGTAAGAACTCACAATGACTCGCCCCTTCCCAGCCTCACCTCCACCCACCTTCACATACCCCTAGAAGGAAAACACTCCTTTCACTCAAGCACCTGGGCCACCTTTACCAAGGACCAATGGATTTTGAACATTGTGTCTCAGGAGTGCAAATTTTCCTTCCACACTCTTCCAATCCCAAAAGGGTTCCCAGATCTACCACCACGTAAGTGGGCAGAGGCTCTAAAGCAAATCCATTCCCTGCTCTCCTTGGGGGCAGTAGAGCATGTTCCTGCTGAGCAGATAGGCCAAAGCTTCTACTCCAGACACCTGGTGCCCCATCCTCGATCTGTCCATTCTGAACACCTTTCTGGTAATCCCAAAATTCGAAATGCTCACCCTCCAGCAGCTGCTACCCATGCTCTCCAAGGACACTTGGCTAGCCAACCTGGACCTAAAAGAGACCTACCTCCACATTCCTATCAGGGAGTCCTGCAGAAAATATCTTCACTTCAGGGCAGGGTCTCAACACTTTCAGTTTTCTGCACTTCCCTTTGGCTTATCTACTGCTCCCAGAGTTTTCACAAAATGCCTGGCTTCGGCCATTGCCGTTTGCAGACAAATATTCAGATTTACCCCTATTTAGATGACTTTCTTGTTCATGCAGACAGCCAGGAAAAGCTGTTCCAAGACCTGGCCTTTGTAAAAGACCTACTAACCTCCTTAGCGTACACAATCAGTGAAAAGAAATCCAAAAAGTACCCACCAAAAGGATAGTCTTCCTGGGAGCAAGTGTGGACACAGCATCCCAGATGGCATGCCTTACACCAGAGAAACAAGTTTTCCTATCAGCTTACCTCTCTCAACTGGCCACCAGACACCAGCTTTCTGCAAGGAAAATCCTGCAAGCTCTCGGGTTCATAGCCTCTTGCATACTCCTCATTCCATATGCCAGACTGCACATGAGGAAACTTCAGTGGTACCTAAAGGGCCTTTTTTGTTAACACTCTCAAGATCTGGAAACTCTTCTACCTAGTATTCCTTGCCTGAGGAAGGAATTGAATTGGTGGGCAACAGTCTGCTCCCACAACAAGGGACTGTCCTCCCAACACTCTGCCGACCAGACTCTCACCACAGACGCATCAGACTACACTTGGGTTGCACACCTGGACAGCAGGTGTATACAAGGACACTGAAACCCCAGCAACTCTCCCTCCACATCAATCAAAAAGAGATGATGGCTGTGCAGCAAGCCTTGATAGCTTTCAAACCCCTTCTCTCCCTCCAGGGGTTCTCCTGATCAGAACAGACAATACCACTGTGATGTGGTACATCAACAAGCACTAGGGACTTAAACTCTTACCCGCTGTGCAGGTTGGCCATGACCCTTTGGTCAACAGCCTCTTCCATGCAGATACACCTGTTAGCACAATACCTGCCAGGCTTTCTCAACTCCCTGGCAGACCAGTTAAGCAGAAAGCTCTTGGACCCCCATGAGTGGCAACTCAACCGAAACACATTCTTCCTAATAACCCAGAAGTGGGGAAACCCGGAGTTCGACCTCTTTGCCTCCCACACCAACCATCAGCTCAGCAAATTCTGCACCAGGGAGCATCACTGCAAGGCTTGGAAAGTAGATGCCCTGTCCTTCTCCCTGGGTAAACCTCTCAGCCTATGCCTTCCCCCCCTCCCTCTCATTCCCAGGCTACTGCTCAAAATAAGGGAGGAGAAACCAAGTACCATTCTCATAGCTCCAGACTGGCCCAGACAGCACTGGTACCCCTTGCTGCACAGCCTGTCCTCGCTTCCTCCATGGAATCTTCCTCAGATTCCAAACCTCCTAACCCAGAGGGAAGGTGAATTCATGCACTCCCAATTGCAGACACTCAGTTTGGCTGCTTGGTTTATACCCTAACCCCTGACCAATATGTCATCCTCAGTAAACAGGTTTTGGATGTTATCCGAGAGGCCAGACACCCTAGCACCAGAAAGTCTTATGCAGATAAATGGAAAAGGTTCTGCACCTGGAGCCAGGCTAAGGGGGCCAATACGTCACAGCTCTCCATCCCTGTCATCCTGGATTACTTAGCTGACCTACTACACAGTGGTCTCTCTTTCTCCTCTATAAAAATGCATGCCTCTGCCATTTCAGCTCATTTTCCTACTAAGCAGCCTCTTTTTTCACACTCTCTGATTAAACAGATCCTCAGAGGGGCTAGCAACTTGAGGCCTCCCAGAAGGGCACCAACACCACCTTGGGACCTTAACTTTGTCTGGGAAAAGCTCACCCTGACCCCTTTCGAACCAGCTTCTTCTGCAGAGATAAAATTTCTTTCTTGGAAGACAGTCTTCCACCTGGCCATCACTTCAGCCAGGAGTGTCTCTGAGCTGCAAGCACTCATGGCGGTGGAACACTTCTTCAGCTTCCATGTAGACAGGGTATCCCTCAGAACTAACCCATCCTTCATGCCCAAGGTGGTGTCCAGTGTGACTATCAACCAATCCATCCATTTACCCACCTTCTTTCCTAACCCCTAAAACAAGGGGGAAAGGATTCTGCACTCTCTAGATGTGCACAGACAGCTCAGATACTATCTAGACAGGACTAAACCCTTCAGAAAGTTTGATTAATTGCTGGTTAGCTTTGTTTCAGGGGTGGAAGGCAAAGCCATCTCTAAGCAAACCATTTCCAAATGGATAGCACACTACATCCATTTCTGCTATCAACAGCATGGCAAGCCTTCCCCCAAGGGGGTCAGGACACACTCCACCAGAGCAGCCTCCACCTCTGCAGCTTTCCTCAGAGGAGACCCCACCCAGTGACATCCTAGAGGCTGCTACCTGGACTTCTGTTCATACTTTTACCAAGCATTACCACCTGCCTCTCCTCCAAATCCTGGACATGGTTTGCCTCTGCAGTCTTGCAGAGCATGCTAGCCAGCCCCCTAGCTTCCCTGACTGCCTGCACCCATTTTCTCAGCTTTGGGAATCTACCCAAATTTGATGACTGCAACAGTGAAACATGAAGAACATAGTACAGTTATGTACACATACCATAAATGTAGATGTTCAAGTGTATTCACTGTTGCAGTCCTGGTTTCCCTCCCTCCATCCCCCTTTCTCTTTTTTCTTCCTTTTTGTTTTCCCCCTTTTTGTTTTCCTTTCCTTACAAGGGACATATTGGCATTTATTTTCCAGTTTTGGGGGGGGGGGTTCTACCACCAGAGCCTGGCCTCCTACTTTGGGGGCTCCTGACAGGTCAAGGCAAGAAAAACTGATGTAATGGCGTCAGATGCCTTCCTTTATACCACTGATGACCTGACCTCAGTCCTTAAGCGACAGCAACCGACGGAGAAATACTAAGTCTCTGGTATTCAGGCTGGCCGAGGGCTACCCTGGCAGGAATAACCCAAATGTGATGACTGCAACAGTGAATACACTCGAACATCTACATTTATGGTAAATGTACACAGCTGTACTTTGAGTCTGCCCTGACTTTGTCTGCAAGCATGGACTTCCGACCAAGATGATATGGGGGAACCTAGACTTGAAACTACAGCGAGTACTGGGGGATAGCTCGCAGCCAAGCAAGATAAGAGTTAATGTAATGCATTTGAATGTAGGCTTTCATCCGGTCCTCCGACATTGCATAGAATCTTTTCACCTGCAAAGAAAAAACAGAAGACTAATAATTTGTCCCCTACCAGAGAGGCCCCCTAAGATTGGCATACCTTTTCTCAAAGTTTATTTTAGGCCTTCATGGCACTCAAACCACCTTCATGTCAGCCTGGTCCTTCACCTGCTTCCCAACTTTCTCAAAAGCGAATTAGTGACAGTGACTCATCTGATGATTTTTTTCCTCTGATGAGGAGGAATCTGTTGATTATTCCACACAAATCCCCCCCAGGAATATGTTTCCATTGAAGAGGAGTCAGTAGGTGCTGACTCCCCAGTGGAGGAGATATCCTTTGGTGAAACTCGGCTGAAAATGGGAGAACTCAAATGGGATACTTCCCAAATTTCTGAAATTCAGTAAAGATATTATCAGCTGCTACAAGTTAATGTCCTTGGCCCCTCTGCAGTTCCTCCTGTGCATCCTGCATTTCTGGATACTTTTCACAATGCTTCACAAACTCCAGAATCCCAGGCCCCGGCCCCCAGGAAGAGAGACCGTTTCTACAAGGTCTCTGAGGATTGTAAATTCTTCTTAAGGTGCCCTGCTGCAGAAACAGCAGTTATTTCTGTAGCTAAATAGAAACCTTCTAGGGCTTCCTTCCTCTAATCTTCTTCCATCAGACAAAGAGAGTAGAACCCTAGAGAGACTGGGTAGAAAGGCCTATATGCCAGTCATCTTGGCTTTCAGGGCGATTAATTACTAGACACATATGGCAGAGTAGTACTCTTTAGAGCTTTTGTCTCAGGTGTCTAGTGCCATTGCAGGTCTTCCAGACTCAGACGGAAAACGCTTGGCTCTTCCTATCCTGGGAGTTTCATCCCAAGTAGCAAAACATTCCATTAAATGTAGCTATGATGCTGCAGAGGCTTGTGCCAGGGCAGCTGCTTCTGGTTCAGTTCTTAGAAGACTTTTCAGGCTGCAGCACCTCCAGATTGACTTCAAATCTAAGTTAATGGATGCACCACTAGACAATTCAGCCTTATTTGGTAATACAGCAGTCTCTTTATTTAATCCTCTACAGGAAAAAAAAACAAGGAGTTGAAACACATCCTGGTTTCTTCTCTGACCCAGGTTTCACAGGAATTTCCCCATAAACCTATTTCATCCATAGTCACACTCAACATCCCTCCAGAGTAAGTCTTCCAGAGGAGGCAAGAGACAACAGAAGCCTAGGAGTTCTCCGCCATCCTCACAACAAAGGCAGTCCTTTCCCGACAAAGCAAAGAGTGTGCGACTGCCCTGCAGATGCTTCCCTTCCCCTCTTTCCAAGGCTCATGCATTCTGGGAAAGCATCGCTCAAGACACTTGAGTTCTTTCCATAATCAAAAAAGAATATTTCTTGGTTTGGCACTCCACCCCCACCATCAGGGACATTCCTCACTCCCCGCCCAAGAGCATCTTCCCAAAACTTCTTTTGGAGCTTCAGCAACAGGGTTCCCTTCAAAAGATCCCTCAATCCTCAAGGGGAAAAGGCTTCTATTCAAGAATGTTCCTGGTACCCAGAAAGGATGGACCCTGGAGACCAGTACTGGATTTATCCCATCTCAACACCTTCCTAAAAGTTCCTACCCTTCAGAATGTTAACACTCCAAACATTGTTCCCTCCTATCCTTCCACAAATATATATGGCATCTCTAGATATAAAAGATGCTTACCTTCACATCCCCATTTACCCCAGGTTCAGGAAACTCTTATGTTTTTCTGTGGGTTCTTGGCATTTTCAATTCTCTGACTTACCCTTTGGTCTTACTGCAACACTAAGGGTATTAGGATATTCACAAAATGCCTGACTCTAGTGATTGCACACTGCAGACTTTTAGGGATCCAGATCTTCCCATACCTGGACAATGTGCTTTTACAGGTCGCAAAATCACACATACTACTCCAAAATTTGGAGGCCACCATTTCCCTCTTTGGGAAACTGGGATTCACCATCAACTGCAAGAAGTCAGTCCTCACTCCTTCACAAGACCACATCTTCCTGGGTTGTCGAATACTGTCAGACATGTCACTTTCACCTCAGAAGGTGCAGGACCTTCAATCCTTCTTTCACTACCTTCTCCCCTTAACTCGCATCATGGCCAGGGAGTTCCTCAGGGTACTGGGATTCATGGCTTCTGCCATCCCCATGGTACCAATGGCAAAACTCCACATGAGGAAATTCCAGTGGTTCCTCAGATCAGTGTGGACCCAGCATTCTCACCCACTAGAATTCCAAGTCCACCTCATTCCTTGCCTAAAGAGGGAACTATTCTGGTGGATACATCAGATAGACTTCAGTCCAGGCTACCCCTTCATCTTTTTGCCCCTAGAATTCAACACGGGTGCGTCATATGTGGGCTGGGGTGCGGTCTTGCGAAAATTCACAGTTCAGGGAATTTGGACCCCCTCCCAAAAATCAGAACACACAAACCTCAGGGAAGTGCTAACATTGCTACT
Organism: Protopterus annectens; assembly: GCF_019279795.1. Lineage (NCBI taxonomy): Eukaryota > Metazoa > Chordata > Ceratodontiformes > Protopteridae > Protopterus > Protopterus annectens. Next base: position 89,657,628 of record NC_056736.1, on the reverse strand, counting down.
AGCTTTACAAGCATTTCAACCTCTCCTTTGCCCAGGCTCTCTTCAGCTGTTCACAGACAACATGACAGTCAGCAAGCAGTGGTGGACCAAATCCTATCTTTTGTGCAGGTTGGCCCTTCTGGTATGGGAATTTCTGGCCCAGTATCCCTTTACCATTTGGGCAGTGTACATTCCCTCCAACTAAAATATCATGGCAGACTTCTTAAGTAGATCCCTGACTCAGTCCCACAAATGGATGCTTCACAGTGACATGTTCCTGGACATAGTTCACCAATAGGGTATTCTACAAATAGACTTATTTGACCCCCCCCCCCCCATTAGACAACTTTCAAAATTGAGTCCCAAGTCCTCTGGTTTGGAAACTAGACACCCTCGCCTTCTCTTGGAAGGGGATGTTTCTGTGTGCATTCCCTCTCCTCCTTCCTCTAAATACAAAGGTCCTGTTCAAGATTCGACAAGCCCATCCAAAAGTCTCGCTGGTGACTTCCTTTTGGCCAAGATAACACTGGTTCCCCCTACTTCTGCATTTAGCCAAGGGCCATTACCACAAGTTACCCTGCAGAATGGACCTAATAATACAGAACAAAGGATCCCTAATATACCCACACCTGTTAATGATACAGCTGACACTGTGGGTGATAGGTTTCTAATCCCCTTCAGACACCTTTTCTCAGAAGACGTGCTCAGGGTTTTGTAGGAGGCCAGAAAACCCAATACACACACTCTCAGGATTTTCACAGGAAACAGGAGTGGCACTCATCTGTAAAAGCAAATTTGTGCTTAAAGGCTGTGTGTACATGCCATCCAAAGACAATGGTCTTGCAGATTCTCTTACCAAGTCCAAGGAAGACCCTCATGAATGGGTGTTAAACAGGTCTTCCTGGACATAGTCCATGAACAGTGTTCTCCTTAAATAAATCTGCTTGTCTTCACTCAGAGCGGAAGGTCAAACTGTTTTAATCCAAGACTCCTTGTCCTCAGGACTAGAGGATGGACACCGTGTCTTTCTTCTGGAGAGAGGAAGTACTTCTTCGCGTTCTCCCTTCTTTCTGTAATTCAAAATTTTCTACCGAACATCCAGTGGGACAAACCAAAAAAAATCTTGCTGGTGACACCCTTTTGGCCTAGGCAGCACTGGTACCCCCTTCATCTTGCCAGGAGACATCACTACAAGTTACTCCACAAAATAGACTTGCACAGAAAAAAGGGCTGTCTGCTTCATCCCAATTTGCTGGCACTCAGTCTGACTCAGGGAATGGTAGAGTCCTTATTCCTTTCAGAGGCCAGTTTTTGAAGATGTGCTTCAAGTGCTCCACGAGATGAAAAAAAGTACCACTTATATCTCCAAATTGAAACTTTTTTTGTATCTGATATCTTAAGAAAAATAGAAACTCCCTCCAAGTTGGGTTCCCTACAATTTTGTTCTAATTGTGTGAGCCACTCAAGTTGGGACTATACTGTTCTTCCATCAAAGCACATTTGTCCAGTATTTCTGCCTACATGCCACTAAATACCCCTTGCTGTCCAGGGTTGAAGTCATACAGCTTCTAAAAGGCATCCTTCCCTTGAATTCACCTAGGAGGGCTGTTCCACCTCCTTGGGATCTTAACTTTATTTTGGAAAAACTTAGTTTACCACCTTTTGAACCAGCAGCTTCTACCCCGCTAAAATTTTCTAATGGGAAGACTATTTTACTCGTTGCTCTTACGTGTGCCAGAAAGGTTTCTGAGCTTCAAGCCCTTGTGGCCAGTCCTCCCTTCCTTGTCTACCATAGGGATAGTTTTTTATTAAGGGGGTAATCCTTCTTTCATGCCCAGGGTGGTAAATTAATTGTATCTTACCCAGGCTATACATTTACCAGCCTTCTTTCCAAATAGCAAGGGTGAGAAACTTCTTCATTCTCTGGATGTGCACAAACAACTTAAATCTACCTTGATAAGACTAAAGACATTAGGGAAACTGACCAGCTTTTTGTTTCCATCCAGGAAGGCAAGCTTGGCAGCTTTGACTATAAACAATGAAGCTCCAGTTGGATCTCAGAATCCATTTTGTTTTGTTACTGCTTACATACATCTCTCTCAACCTCTAATTGCAACAAATCTGGAGGATGCCTGAAATAATGGGAGAACAAAGGCCCAAAAATAGGGACAGATTTTAAATATTGCTCTTATAAACTTAGAAAGTTGCTTGAGTAACAGGATTTGAATTAGCATGCATTTTCTGAAAGACTTGAAGGCTGAAACTCCAATTTATGCCATCATTTAGTTTGACACTGTCAACAATTTTCTTGTATCAGCACCAGTCCAGTTGCTTATCTGTGCCTTCATGAAATAAATGCAGTCTTTTTCTTCCATTTTCTTTGGTATAGCGGAATGTCTCAAGTTTTCTCTGATGTTCATCGTGTTACCCTGCTGCAGTCATCACACTTGGGTTATCCTGCCGTCAGGCGGTCCTGCAGTCAGCCTGAATTCCAAAGTCTTGGTCCGGCGTCGGTTGCTGTCGCTTCTTCCCTGACGTCATTGCGCCAGGGATATATAAGAGGCATCGGGCGCCATTTTCTCCAGTATTTCTTGCCGCGCTGTGCCCGAAGCAGAAGCAGTTCGCAAGTGCTGGTCGGCCGACACTTGAGATTTTCGATTCGAATTTCAGCCCGAAGTCTTCAATAAAGCTAAGTACCCCATTGGGGAACCTTTTCTTGCCTTAGTCCGATGTCAGAAAAAGTTAACAGTTGCATTTCTTGTGGGAAGCAAATACCTCATAAGGACTTCCATTCCTGTTGTATTCCTTGCCTAGGCCCAGACCACAACGTCACTGGCTGTCGGTTTTGTGCTAGGATTAATAAACGAACTATCAAATGCCGTTTTGTCTTTGCACATCACTACTTTGGTAGGAAATTTAATTATATCATGCCGTCGGAGCAGCCGACGACCGACATGCATAAAAAATGCAAGGATAAGGACAGACAGCCTAGGAACAAGCCATACTCCGAAGCCTCTGCTGGGCCTGTCGCCGGTTCTCCGGTTTTCAGTGAGGCGCCTACGCAGCCCCTGACGACCACAGAACTGGAACCCCAGACAGCTGCGGAGTCTACTAGGCCAACGCAGCCATCTTCATTAGGCCCTTCCGACACCGGAGCAGTAGACGACCCCGGTGCAGTGGAAACACCTTCGGTTGCAGAAGGTGTCTTCAGACCGACTACACTCACCATTAAATCTTATGCTAAGCTTAAAACTCCTTTAAAACCAAAGAAGACTGTACATCAGTATACAGTTCAAGGCCCCATGCCTAAGAAACAGATGCTTAAGATGGCCGAAGACTTGATTACCCTAATCAGGGGTTCCGATCCCCCTCCTCATAAAAGACCAAGACAAGAGAAGGATTATGCTTCCTCTGACCAGGCTTCAATTTCCTCAGATTCTTCTGAGGAATAGGATTACACTATTCAACCTTATGAAGACTCTGATGCTGAAGACTCTATTCCTTCAGCATCTCCCCCTGAAGACTACTCCTTTGGGGAAACTTTACATACCACAAGGGAACATTTCCACTGGGAAGGCCAGGACAACTCTGATTCTAGGAAAAGGCTCCGAGAGTTCCTTTTACTACCCCAGCACTGACCCCTTGCTATCCCTCCAGTTTTAGATATTGTGGATGATGTTTACTTGGAGTCTAGTCTAAATCCAGACTCTCTACCTCCTGCTCCAGCCAAACCAGACAGATACTACAGAGTACCTGACTCACACAAACCCCTTTATAAAAGCCCTGTGGCTGACCCAGAAACAATTTCCCAGGGTCCTAAGGGAGCTAAAGCTTCTCTGGCTAAAATTCCTGTGCCCTCTGAAAGGGATTCCAGAGCCCTAGATAGATGGGGAAAGAAAATATACACCTCAGCAACTCCTGCTATGACAGCATTAATTTGTCACTTTCACATGCTGAAATATCAGCAATTGCTAATGTCTCAATTAAAACAAAAAATGAGCACACATACTGAATAGTCTGAATTCAAGGAAATGCAGGATCTGTTGCATGCAGCTGAACAGGTGGGCAAACATACTTTGCAATGTGGATTTGATTCATTGGAAGCTTCCTGTAGAGCAGTTGTTACTGGCTCTGTCATACATAGACATGCTTGGTTAAAAGAACAAACCCTTCCTGATCATGTTAAAGCAAAATTATGGGATGCACCTTTACAACAGGATGTATTATATGGTGTCAAAGCAGAAGAGGTTTTAAAGAAAATGGAGGATAATGCAAAGTTTATGCAGATGGTCAAGGATTTTTTGCAGGTACAACCCCCTCGTTTTAGCAGAAATTGGCCAACGAAAAATTGGCCCTTTCCAGCTTCTGACAGATCACAGAGAGGCAAATACAGACGCCCAAAGGGCAGAGGTCAGTCATAAGGCCCTTACAAACCTCGCCAATGGAGTACTACTACCCAGAAAGGACGAGAAGACAGGCCCCAAGCTAGCAGAAGGCAAACACAATGACTCAATCCTCAAATTACCAATCAAATCTCTCCTGGCAGCTCCCTTAGGAGGAAAATTAGCATTTTTTGCAGACAACTGGCACATCATCACAAAAGACAAAGGGGTCCTAAACATTGTCTCTCAAGGGTACAGATTCCACTTTCATACCTTACCAAGGAAAAAAGGAATGCTAAACCTGCCACCAAATCAATGGGCAGAGGCACAAAAACAAATTACAGCTCTTATGGACATGAGAGCCATTCAACAGGTACCTACACAGGAGCAAGGACAAGGATTTTACTCAAGACTCTTTCTAGTCCCAAGAAAGGACAAAGCATGGAAACCCATTCTGGATCTTTCAATTCTGAACACCTATCTGCAAGTACCAAAATTCAAGATGCTAACACTACAGCAGCTTCTTCCCATGCTGGGCAAGAATACTTGGCTGGTAACGTTGGACCTCAAGGAGGCATACCTGCATGTCCCTATCAGACTAAATTGCAGAAGATACCTCTGCTTCATTGCAGGTTCAACGCATTATCAATTCTCTGCACTGCCCTTTGGCTTATCTACTGCACCCAGGGTCTTCACAAAAATGCCTGGCACCAGTAATTGCATACTGCAGACAAGGAGGAATACAAATATACCCATACCTGGACGACTGCCTTATTCAAGCAGAAAGCAAGGACATTCTTTTAAGGCATCTGGCATTTGTCAAACACCTTCTAAGTTGCCTAGGGTACACAGTAAACGAAAAGAAATCAAAACTAGTGCCCTCACAAAACATAATATTCCTGGGTGCCAGCTTGAATACAACGGCCCAGATGGCTTAGCTTACACCAGACAAGCAACAACAGCTGACTCAGTACTTCAAAATAATGGCAACAAAGACCCAACTCCCTGCAAGAAAAATTCTGCAGGCCTTGGGATTCATGGCATCTTGCATACTACTAATATCATTTGCAAAACTGCATATGAGGAAATTACAGTGGTACCTGAAAACTGTATGGACTCAGCACAGCCACAGCTTGGAAACAATGATACCGCTCATTCCTTGCCTTCAACAGGAGTTTCTATGATGGGCACAGGCATGTCACCTCAACAAGGGTCAGCCTTTTACCTTACCCACAGCCAGGCAAACTATGACAACAGATGCATCGGACTATGCCTGGGGAGCACACATGGCAGGACAGTGCATTCAGGGCAAATGGACTACAGATCAGAGGCATCTGCATATCAATCAAAAAGAAATGCTAGCAGTACAGAATGCCCTAACAGCTTTCAAGGACCTCTTACACCCAGGACAACTAATAATAAAGATGGACAATACCACAGTAATGTGGTACATAAACAAGCAAGGGGGCACACATTCCTACCCTCCATGCAGGCAATCAATGACCTTGTGGAACACTGCACTGTCCTACCAGGTTCAATTACAAGCACAATTCCTGCCAGGAAAGAAAAACACATTGGCAGACGACACAGTATTTGCAATGATAGCTCAGAAATGTGGACGCCCAGACATAGATCTGTTTGCAAGCCCCCAAAACTACCAACTACAAAAATTTTGCACAAGGACATTCCATCCACAAACTTGGAAAGTGGGCACCCTCTCATTCAGTTGGAATACATTAACAGTGTATGCCTTTCCTCCACTGCGTCTTCTAGCAAAGGTACTGCTGAAAGTCAGATTAGAGAGACCACAAATGATACTCATTGCACCAGACTGGTCACGCCAGCATTGGTATCCAGTTCTAAGGAACATGGCCCATGGCCCACCATGGATTTTACCACAAATTCCTCACCTGCTCACCCAGCGAGATAATCAGATTCTACACAGCCAGCTCAAGACTTTAAACCTGGCTGCATGGCAAATTACCTAAACAACCAGCCAACACCTCTATCCAAAGCTGTTATGGATGTCATTCTGGAGGCCAGGAGGCCCAGCACCAGGAAAACCTATTCTGACAAATGGAAAAGATTTTGCGCCTGGAACCAGGCTAAAGGCCAAGATTGAACCAGCTTTTTTAGCTGATTTAAAATTTCTTTCATGGAAAACTGCCCTGCTACTAGCAATAACCTCAGCTAGAAGAGTGTCAGAGCTACAGGCACTAATGGCAGTGGAGCCTTTCCTCATTTTTAATCAAGACAGAGTCTCTCTACGAACTAACCCTACCTTTATGCCAAAGGTGGTATCCAGTGTGGCCTTAAACCAAACCATTCATTTGCCCACCTTTTTCCTAAATTCCCAGGACAAAGAAGAAAGACTCATGTACTCTTTGGACATTCACAGGCAATTACGTTACTACTTGGATAAAACTAAGGCTTTCAGAAAATCTGACCAGCTCTTTGTAGCCTATGCTACAGGATCACAAGGAAAAGCTATCTCAAAACAGACCATTTCTAAATGTATAGGGCATTGTATACTTTTCTGCTACACGCATCATGGGAAACCGGTACCTGCTAACATTAGGTCCCACTCCTCCAGGGCTACAGCTGCATCAGCAGCCTTTCTCAGGGGAGTGCCAACCAAGGATATTCTGGAAGCTGCAACTTGGAGTTCAGTGCACACCTTCACGAAACACTATCACTTACCTCTATATTCTAAGACTAGAGCTGGTTTTGCCACTGCAGTTTTGCAGGGCCTACTAGCTTCTTCTAACCCTGTTTAACTCCACCTCCCATCCTTAGCTTTGGGATTCAACCCAAGTGTGATGACTGCAGCAGGGTAACACGATGAACATAGTACAGTTTTGTACCTACCATAAATGTAGATGTTCGAGTGTTCACACTGCTGCAGTCCAGGTTACCCTCCCTCCATCCCCTCTGAACTTATCTATCCTATACAACCTCTGTGGTGTATTTGCTTGTGCCTAATGGTATTGTTTTATTTTTATCTATATCTATATCTATATATATATATATATATATATATATATATATATATATATATATATATTTTGTGTACCTATTGGGGGCACCAGACATCTGGGGCAAGAAAAACTGAAGAAAATGGCGTTGGATGCCTCTTATATACCCCTGGCGCAGTGACGTCAGGGAAGAAGCGACAGCAACTGACGCCGGACCAAGACTTTGGAATTCAGGCCGACTGCGGGACCGCCTGACAGCAGGATAACCCAAGTATGATGACTGCAGCAGGGTGAACACTCGAACATCTACATTTATGGTAGGTACAGAACTGTTCTTTCCTGTCTCTCTTAACATGAAACCTTGTTTCACATTTTTCCTGTTTATTGAAAACACATGTATGCAGGTAGTTCATGCCCTCCTAAGCAAAAGAGCAGTCCAAGAGGTTCCACCAGAAGTGAGAGTTCAGAGTCAGTACTACGGATTCTTTTTAGAGCAAAAAAAGACACCTGATCTTAGGCCCATTGTAGATCTCTCCCAGGCTGAATCTGGAAATGATCCATGGGGATCAGTGCTTTACCGCACTGAGCAAATGCATAAATAAATAAAATGTCAATGATGTAAAGGAGTAGTCAGTATGGCAGAGGTTTGAAATTGTTTTCAATGCAGATGATCCTCCCATGCCTGTCAAAAAGATGTTGGATATGCTCTTTGGGCATCCAGGACACCTGACTCCACATCAAGATTGCATTACAGTCTGGGAGGCACCTTTTAGGTAGGAGTTGGTACCTGCCAATTTATATGTTGACTCTTCATATTACCACAGACCCCACCGTGCTTAACAAGTGCATGGCAGTAGTGACAGCTCACCAGATGCTACAGAGATGATGATTTCCTGTGCCTGGAGAATTGTCTTTTTGTTGCACCATCCTAGAGGGAGGTGATTGACCAGGCCTATGCCTTGACCTGATTGTTCAGTCTGATGGGCTTTACTGTTAGCATTCTCAAGTCTCAGCTGTCTCCTGTACCATGCATAACTTTCTGGGGTTGCATTTTGAATTCTAGAATTTGAAAAAAAAATCCTTCTGACTGTGGTCGTGCAATTTGCCTTAAAACAATTTATTTTGGTCCAGGTGGTACAGCAGAGTTTGGGCTCAAAATATGGGGGTAGATAATCACATATTTACTGTAATTACAGTAACACACTGACTGATGCATAAAACACCTTCACTGGTGGTGCCATACATCTAATGTTTCCTCAGCGAAGCATTTGCAAATATCCTATCACACTCTTTTACACTCACTGTGGTTGCGTCTTCTTTAGGGTGGGAAAGGGGCATTTTCAGTAGATAGTATCAAATCCTGGTCTTGATAGGACTCGCAACAAATGTATTTAAGCTGCAAATAGTTCATTTCTCCATGCAAGCCTCCTATACCTTATTGCCAAAAGGCTTACTAGCTATCCAATTAGTGTGGTGGTAGTGTAGTACATCAGCATACAAGAGGGAGAACAGTCATTGCCCCTGTGAATGGAGGTCATCAAAATTTGGGACTGGGTATTACTGCACAATGTTTTCCTAGCGGCAGTGCACATTACATGGAAATCCAGCATGTTGGTGGACAGTAGAAATCTGCTTGTCCCACATGAGTGATCCCTGAACCAGATAACTGCAAACAGGGTCTTTGCAGGTCAGGTCACCTGTTAATATACCTCTCTGCATCGACATTGAATATGAAGTCCCAGAATTTCAGTTTACTCATTCCAAGCTCCAGCACTACAGCCAGAAGTACCCCAGTTTAAACGTGGCCACAGGACCTTTTTGTTGTGTACCCACTATTCCCTGTCATTCACCCAGCAGTGCAGAAAGTCCAACATCACAAATGGATGATGGTACTGGCTTCCTACTGGCTCACAGAAGTCTAGCTTCCTTTTCTGTCTTCTGACGCTGTGAAGTGAACATGTAAATTAATTCCATATAGGGGTATAATATCTCAGCCACCCAGGAAAGCTCACCTGGACTTAAGTACTCTCAAGCAGTCAGTTTGACTTCTCTAGATTTACTTGCACTAAGCAATTCTGGTGGCATTTAGAAAGCGACTCTTGTGGCATTCAGACCATAACAGACCTACACTGTGCACATGCCTTCACAAATGAAACAAGGACTCCCTACCTCTTTTGGTAAAGGATAGGTTGGGCTTCGACTTCAGCCAGGACATTGAGCATGACTCTTCTTTCGGCTGTTCCCGTTAGGGGTCGCCACAGCAGATCACCTGTTCCCATTTCTTCCTGTCCTCTGCATCTTGCTCTGTCACACCAGCCACCTGCATGTCCTCTCTCACCACATCCATAAACCTTATCTTAGGCCTTCCTCTTTTCCTGGTCCCTGGTAGCTTCATCTTTACTATCTTTTTCCCAATATACTCCGCATCCCTTCTCAGCATATGTCCAAACCAACGTAATCGTGCCTCTCTGGCTTTGTCTCCAAACCTTCCAACCTGGGCTGACCCTCTAATATACTTATTCCTAATCCTGTCCACCCTCGTCACACCCAGTGCAAATTTTAACATCTTTAACTCTGCCACATCCAGCTCAAACTCCTGCCTTTTTGTCAGTGCCACTGTCTCCAACCCATATAACATAGCTGGCCTCACTACCCTCTTGTAGACCTTCCCTATCACTCTTACAGGTACTCGTCTGTCACAAATCACTCCTGACACTCTTCTCCACCCACTCCATCCTGCCTGTACTCTCTTCTTCACCTCTCTTCCACACGCACCGTTACGCTGAACTATTGACCCCAAGTATATTTAAACTCCTCCACCTTCACCACCTCTACTCCTTGCATCCTCACCATTCCTCTATCCTCCCTCTCAGTCACACACATATATTCTGTCTTAGTCCTGCTGACCTGCATGACATATAATACAAGTCACAAAAATGCCTTCCCCTCTGGGTTATGATATAGACATTAAAGATGTGTTAGCCCCATACTCCTGTCCTGACAGTCTTACCTTTGGGTTATTGTGGCATTAATGAGGAATCACTTTAAATGGCAGGCTGTTGAGACTTCTGAGGAGTAGCGGAGGATTTAAGAATTTTTGGGTTATGAACCACCAGCCCCCCCCAGGTCCTGTAGTAGTTCTCTTGTTCAAGGGGTTTTATTGGGTGTTTTTGAGGCCATTTCTGAGGACCCATACTCCCAGCCTGTAGCTCCTAGGAGGCCAAATAAATTTTAGTCCAGGGTCCTCTTTCATTTTATATAAAACCTCAGAACACAGTTTCTTTGGCAGCTACAAAGGGTGTGAAGCTTCCCCCTGGAAACATACACTACCCATCATCTAAAAAAGTTGGCTCCCAGACCTAGCCGGTTTTAGGTACCAGCAAATCTTCCGGTTGCTGGGGGCTCCAACCACAGCAAGTCATCTTATTTTGATATTTGGTAACACGTCTATCAAACCAACAAAAGCTAGTACAGCAATCTTGTGTAATTAATAAACCAGCTGGATAATAACTCTTATTTATATCTCCTTTACAATTCAAAGATATCTCTGGTTTATAGTAGCAATGTTTTATCAAGGAACAAGCTTCATAGTTCCTTTAAGTATCTTAGCACTGAAATATTACCCTGGGCTTAGCTAAACTCTGCAAGTCGATATTCACTAAACTAAAACTAACAACATAGTCAGCTTTAGGTCCTTGCAATGTCCATGGCTGCAAGAGGGCCCAGTTAATCATCTTTGACTGTGTGGGTGCCCCAAAAAAGCTGCTGCTGGTTGGAGAAAAATGTGGAGAAAATGAATTAATTTCCTGATTATGCTCTTTAACCTGAACAGGTCTATGATGTGACCATATTAGGATAAAGCTGATAATGAACAGACTTCCCATACATGTCAAGCAGATGAGTGGATGGGAAAAAGAAAATTCACCCCGGAGATCACTCCAGTGGCTCTAGTCGATAGAGATACTGGGAACTAACGTCGGGCGGCACAATGCCAGGGCAGGTCTATGGGCTAGGCTTGTAAAGGCTCCAGGGCCATTAGCCTACTACACACCTATGAACATACGCAAGGCAAGTAGTAGAGACATCAGCAGCCCAGAGTGAATGATCTCAATGCAAACCTTAGATTTTAAGAAAAGCTGATGCTTCTGATCTTCAGTGATGGTTCTCTCTTTCAGGGCATTTTATAAAACTGATAGAACACCAAATACTATGATTTTTGTTGACTGCAGAATAATTCAGCTCAATACTAATAATAGCAGAATAAAGGCTCAAAATCAGGAAAAAGTTTTAAATGTTTCTCTAATTCAATTATCAAGTTAATAGTATAATACTTTTTGCATCAACATGCATTTTTGGGACAATAAGTATAAAACTATGATGTCTGGATCTAGTTAGTTATTACGTTAATAGTATAATACTTTTTGCATCAACATGCATTTTTGGGACAATAAGTATAAAACTGTGATGTCTAGATCTATTGACTGTAATACCGAATGATTTGCAAGCTAATCAAACTGTTATGAAGGACTGAGCAAAAGTTTGGGAAAAATCATGGAAGGTCTGTGAAATCAGGGAAGTGACAGGTTTGCATTACTCCTCATTGAGGTAAATAAAAATGATTTACCCCTGCTGCTGTTTGACAGCTGCTAAACAGCAGTCACTGATCTGGTGTGGCAGTACTAGTGTTGCACAGTGTATTGATATTCGCTGAAATAAGTACAAAACTAATATTTCTGTGGTGTGTGTGCGCGCGCGCGCATATACAAAATATAACTGATTTTTATCTGTGCACACTGAATAATGCCAGAACACATATTATTCTTCTGGGTATCAGTCAGAAATATAGCCAACAAATAATTATATTTCAAAAGTAATGCATAAAATATATCACAGAACATTCAGACAGGTAGATCTTCTAAGAATCTGGGGACCCCACTCCCCAAACTGTATAACTGGATACGGGGGGGGGGGGGCTTCCTTAATCATCCTTGGCTGTGTGGAAGCCCCACAAAACTGTTGCTAGTTGGAGAAAAATAAGAAGAAAAAATGTATTTTTTTCTGATTTCGCTCTTTAACCTGAACAAGGCTGTGATATGACCTTGTTGGAATAACCCTGATAATGGCCTGTACTCTTAACTGCACCCATTCTAAAACTGGCCCTGCTCAGATGTATGTGTACAGAAAGTTGCTGCAGGTTATGTGGGGGTGGATTGTTTGCGGTTATTACTTCTTTAATTTTCGTCAGTCAAACCTTAGAGGCGTGCACATGAGGATGTCCTCCTATTCCTATGTTGCAGTATTCATACTGTGGGATTTCCCACCTTAGATGACCCGACGTTGACTCCTATACAAAAGCTTAAGCCTGGCTGCTGTAGGTGTATGGGACATCACATGCAGGGCCATAAACCAGGGATCATAAATGTGATGTCTGCACGCACAGACCTCAAAACTTTTCAGCCACAGTTGACATTACTTCAACAGCTTTGCTCCTATGACCAAAGACTTCTAAAGATAAGTACCCAGTTGGGGACTTTTTCTCTTACATACACTTGAGTTTGGTTGCTGTAGATTCTCCTTTAGGCGATATCTGAGAAAAAGAGCAAATGTAACTGTGGGCATCAGATACCGTACAAAGACTCTCACGATCAGTGTTTGTTTTGCTTAGGAAAGGAGCACAACCATAAGGCCTGCCCCATTTGTCAGTCTTTCATGCCAAAGACCCTATGCAGCCGACTGGCTGCCCTTAACTTGTATTTGGAAAATCAGACTAAAATGCCTCACTTGCCGGATGGATCCAGAGTTGGCCACCCAAGCTGAACAACCGAGGAAGAAAGCCAAGTTCTCCCGATGCCGCTCCGCTATCGGATGTCCCGCCAACTACCGATATAGGAGCCGAGGGACTCTTGATTACTCCGTCAGCTTTGACTGTTCCTTTGGAAGAGGCCATTTCTGCAGCCACAGAAAGCACTGTTGTGGATTTAATCCAGATGCCGGCTGTAACAGACATTGAGGGGGAACCATCACTTGGTCAGCCGACCGAGACTTCTCCTGCTCCAGCCCAGGCCTCTGTCTCTAGAAATTATAGGAACTACCCAGCAAAAACTTCCTTTGTCAGAATGACTCCTTCAGTGTCACGCTCTCCCTCTTCAAGGCCCCACAGTGCATCCAGGAGGCAGCCCCTTACTCAAGACTCCCCCAACTGTCAGCCCCCAGTCAGAAAGCCCTTTCCAGACAGAGGGGGCCCCTCTTCAGCATGACTGTCCTGCTCAACTGCATCTGTCCGCCCGCCTTACCCACTGCCTTCCCTTCTGGAAATCCATCACAGAAGATCTTTGGGTTCTTTCCATCATCCAAAAAAGATATTTCCTATCCTGAAAGGAAAGGCCAAACCCCAAAACAATTCCGTTCCCTCCAAAAAATCAGCTTCATCTATTCCCTCTCATTCTGAAAGAGCTCCTGTCTCAAGGAACTATAGAACCAGTTCCCTCAGGACAGGAAGGACAAGACTTGTATTCCCGTCTTTTCTTAGTTCCAAAAAAGGATGGCCCTTGGAGACCAATCCTAGACTTATCATATCTGAACCTGTTCCTGAAAGTTCCCCCCTTCAGGATGCTCTCCCTTCAAACTCTCCTACTCCTCATCCCCTCCCAAGCCTTCATGGTCACTCTGGAACTAAAGGATGCTTACCTGCACATTGCTATCAGGCCATCCCACAGGAAGTTTCTGCACTTTACTGGCCACTCTTCACTTTGTTTATAGCTTTGCTCTATGGCTTGTCTGCGGCTCCCAGAGTTTTTACAAAGTGCTTGGCCCCAGCCATTGCCTATTACAGAACCAAGGTTGTGTAAAAAGAAAAAAAAAACTTTAAAATGTGCTACAGAACACATACAAAGTCATGGCTTCTTAACAAAGATGAAGAGTAAGAAAAAAAGTAATGTACATTGTATAGGGAGCTCAAGATGGGGAGAAAACTGGGTAAAACTGGTGTGTGTGTCTGTGTGTGCCTGTGACCATAGGCCTGAGGTGCCATTTCACCTGAGTCCAAACCTGTACATAGAGTTGTTGCAGTGTATCATCATTACAACTAAATGCCCCTTTGTGAAACGGACCAACATAGTGTAGGCCTGTTGTAAGAGCACTATAGCTACAGATCAGTCTGTGTGAAGTACTCCTAAAAGTTTGCAGCATGAACTAAAGGGTTGATTAGGAGGTGTGGTAGTGACAGGGTGATACATAGACTGGAAGTGCCTAGGGGGGGCCCGAACTTGACATCTGCTGGGGGTCCCCAAAATGATAACACCAGTCCTGCTCCCAGATAAGTATAATGTGACGAATTGTACACCTGCCACTTTGGTATTTACAGCACTAAGTTGTAATACTCCTGTATTGGAATTTCAGGAACATGTCTTAGCACAAATGTCAAAACATTCTACCCTAGACAAGGAGAACTCAAAAGGATCCACTGTGCACCTGATACAAACAGCTGTCCAATTAAGAGAAGCAAGGTGTTATATATGCTTATGCTGCTAATGATGCAGCATCTAGGGCAGCCACCACTGTAATTGTTTTAAGAAGACATGCATTGCTCTGAGCACAGTTTCTTTCTGTGGATGTCAAAGCCAAGCTAATGAATGCCCCCTTAGACACTGTGCTTCTTTTTGGTCCCCAGGCAGATAGCGTTTTCAAAAACTTGGAAAGGAAGGTGATGAACACTGTCGGGCATGGGTCTATATTACGTGATCAAAATCCCAAGTAAATGAACACCTGTTCAGCTGGCCGATAAACAGCAAACTGTCATTTCTGCGAATGGCCACTTCAGCAAATCTTTTCCTAGGGGGAAAAAAATTACTTGGCCAACCAGAAACAGCACACTATTTCAAACCTGAAAAAGTTGGGGGCTTTGCCCCCCAAACACCTCCACAACTAAATATACCAACTCCGAGATCTCACTACAGTGGGGAAAAGGGCAAATTCACGACAATGGCCAAGCAATATTTTCCCCGTAGAAAAAAATTTGCTGAAGTGGCCGTTCGCAGAAATGACAGTTCACTGTTTATTGGTCGGCGAACAGGCATTCGCTGACTTGGGTTTTCAGTCACGTAATATAACCCATCGGGCATCTATTTTAGCTTCCCCTGTGTAATTGTAGTAGGCATTACCGTAAGAAACATGTTCCATTTTACAGAAAACAGGATAAGATAAAAATTTTAAAAGGCGTAAAGGCCTTTCCATGAGAAAAACAAATGTCAAGAAGACAGTGGGAGACTAACAGAGCTTTGGTCCCACCAAAGAGCAGCTGGAGCTATGGACCTGTACCCCCACATAGATATGCTGCCTTCCTGGAGGAAGGGAGTGCAGCAGTAACAGACAAATGGGCATTAGGGATCTTTGCAAATGGTTATCATCTGAAGTTCAACCCCAAATCACTTTTGCTTCTGCTGTCTTAAGTAAAGTAAATGTTTTTCTCATTTGTTTTGCTGTTTTCTTTTGAGGTGGAAGTTGTTATTATTGTGTAGTTATCCAAACTTTTTTATTAAAAAAAAAACACATTTACTGTTTATGGGGGACTGATGGTTTATTAACTGTGGAATGTTGTGGGGAGGAGATAGGGTGGAAATTAGCAATAAACTGCTTTGTAGAATATTTCTACAGTCATAGACCACCAAAGCTCAGCTTCTGCTGTTTGCTGTAAAAGCCATTCCTTAAAACAGGCTACCTTCACAGTAATCAGTAATTATTATTTTGTTTTAGTAGACAAGGAGGAATATGTATGCATATATTACCTATATTATCTACAGGTGCGTATGGGTGTGTGCCTGTATATAAATATATATGCAAGTGTGTGTGTATATAAAGTACATGAATGATGTAGCAAAGTGTGTAGTGCTTGTAGTTGATCATTCCTTTTAACTGCTTTACCTAGGAGTGAATTTGATGGCGATTTGCAGTCCCAGCTTCTAAATAAAGCTAATGAAGAAGATAAAAACTGCAATCGAGCACTGTCTGTAGCATGTGCTGTCATACGGGCTGCTAAAGATCTTCTGCACCGAGCACTGGCTGTTGATGGTAAGGCATTTTGGCAGTATGAGCCAGTACCATAGCAATGTACAACTTCTGTTTGATACTAATTTTGTTAGTTCATTATCATTTCATGCAGAGAACAGCAGATTAAGTATAATTTGTTTATGTAACCTGTGAAATTTGATATTGACCCTGCTTAGAACTTTACAGACTTGGGATATCCTTTTTCCCTTTTTCATTTGGGTGGTATCTGGGAAGCTTGCACATTTGCATGGTGCACATACTATGCTTGTACTCACTGTGATGCCACATGCATCACTAGGACAGCATGCCTAGCTTCTAACATTTTATCTGATGTCAGTTTTCATTCATTCCTCAACTAAATGGGTTTGGATCTGATCCTCGTATCCAACTCTGCCATTACACTAGCTTGTGTCCTCCAAAAACTCTCGAGCTGCTTCCCTATCTGTAATGCACCAACCCTTATGTCTCAGATCTCTTTTGCCGCTTTCGTGTCTAAATGTGGTCACCTCCAACTATCAAGTGTAGAATAGGAGATGTCTTTTTTTGATATATGTTAACTAAAAAATATTTATTTACTACTACTTATCTAATCTATACTTTTATTTTTAAGTCGTTACTGCTGTGGTCCTTTTTTCATACACCTTTGAATGTATTCTTTCCTACCATCATTGGTAGGCCTAGCCATCCTTCCATACTCCCTTTACACTTGGGGTATACCTGCATAATTACCATAGTTGGTAATTTTTCCTCTTTGCAAGAGTTTTGTATTCCTTCCTTAACATTGTTGGTATTTAACTTTTCTTCCTCTTTCTGGTTTAAAAAAAAAAAAAAAAGTTTAGTTTAGTACTTCTGTTATTTCTGTAGTTTCTCTGTTCAGAGTGTATGAAAAAGGTCCTTCAGGATTTAAAAACTGTGATAAATGTGGGCACAAGTTGCCATATTCCGATGCCCACAATCTGTGTTTATTGCTTGGGCCTGGATCATTTGCAACAGGATTGCAGTATCTGTCGTGGGTTCAACCCCCAAGCACTAGCTGACAGGAAAAATTGATTTTGAAAGGCTTGTTGCCAGCTTACTTTTTTGAAGCCATTCCTGGGGTTCAGTCCTCCAAACAAAAAGCTACAGACCCTACAAAAAGGTCTAAACTTTCTGAGTCTTCATCTATTTCTTCCTCAGAACCTAAAAAGAAGAAAGAGAAATCTGATCTGAAATAACTCACAGTGCGACCCTCATTGGGATCCGATCAAGCCAGATGTTCATCGTGTTACCCTGCTGCAGTCATCACACTTGGGTTATCCTGCCGTCAGGCGGTCCCGCAGTCGGCCTGTGTTCCAAAGTCTTGGTCTGGCATCGGTTGCTGTCGCTTCTTCCCTGACGTCAGTGCGCCAGGGGTATAGAAGAGGCATCTGACGCCATTTTCTTCAGTCTTTCTTGCCGCATGGTGTCCGAAGCAGAAGCAGTTCGCAAGTGCCGGTCGGCCGACACCTGAGATTTTTGATTCGAATTTCAGTCCGAAGTCTTCAATAAAGCTAAGTACCCCATTGGGGAACCTTTTAGTCCGATGTCAGAAAAATTTAACAATTGCATTTCTTGTGGGAAGCAAATACCTCATAAGGACTTCCATTCCTATTGTATTCCTTGCCTAGGCCCAGACCATGACGTCACAGGTTGTCGGTTTTATGCTAGGTTTAATAAACGAACTATCAAACGCCATTTTTGACTTTGCACGACATTACTTTGGTAGGAAATTTAATTATATCATGCCGTCGGAGCATCCGACGACCGGCATGCATAAAAAACGCAAGGATAAGGACAGGCAGCCTAGGAACAAGCCAGACTCCGAGGCCTCTGCTGGGCCTGTCGCCGGTTCTCCGGTTTTCAGTGAGGTGCCTACGCAGCCCCTGATGACCGCAGAATTGCAACCCCAGACAGCTGCAGATTCTCAAGCGGAGTCTACTAGGCCAACGCAGCCATCTTCATTAGGCCCTTCCGACACCGGAGCAGGAGTAGACCCCGGTGCAGTGGAAACATCTTCGGTTGCAGAAGGTGTCTTCAGACCGACTGCACTTACCATTAAATCTTATGGTAAGCTTAAAACTCCTTTAAAACCAAAGAAGACTGTACATCAGTGTACAGTTCAAGGCCCCATGCCTAAGAAACAGATGCTTAAGATGGCTGAAGATTTGATTACCCTAATCAGGGGTTCCCATTCCCATCCAGATAAAAGACCAAGACAAGAGAAGGATTATGCTTCCTCTGACCAGGTTTCAATTTCCTCAGATTCTTCTGAGGAACAGGATTACACTTTTCCCCCTTATGAAGACTCTGATGCTGAAGACTCTGTTCCCTCAGCATCTCCCTCTGAAGACTACTCCTTTGGGGAAACTTTAAATACCATGAGGGAACACTTCCACTGGGAAGGCCAGGACTACTCTTATTCTAGGAAAAGGCTCCGAGAGTTCCTTTTACTACCCCAGCACTGACCTCTTGCTATCCCTCCAGTTTTAGATATTGTGGATGATGTTTACTTGGAGTCTAGTCTAAATCCAGACTCTCTACCTCCTGCTCCAGCCAAACCAGACAGATACTACAGAGTACCTGACTCTCACAAATTCCTTTATAAAAGCCCAGTGGCTGACCCAGAAACAATTTCCCAGGGTCCTAAGGGAGCTAAAGCTTCTATGGCTAAAAATCCTGTGCCCTCTGAAAGGGATTCCAGAGCCCTAGATAGATGGAGAAAGAAAATATACACCTCAGCAACTCTGGCTATGAGGGCATTAAATTGTCAGTTTCACATGCTGAAATTTCAGCAATTCCTAGTGTCTCAATTAAAACAAAAAATGAGCGCACATACTGGACAGTCTGAATTCAAGGAAATGCAGGATCTGTTGCATGCAGCTGAACAGGTGGGCAAACATTCTTTACAATGTGGATTTGATTCATTGGAAGCTTCCTGTAGAGCAGCTGTTACTGGCTCTGTCATACGTAGACATGCTTGGTTAAAAGAACAAACCCTTCCTGATCATGTTAAAGAAAAATTATTGGATGCACCTTTACAGCAGGCTGTATTATTTGGTGTCAAAGCAGAAGAGGTTTTAAAGAAAATGGAGGATAAGGCAAAGTCTATGCAGACAGTCACGGATTTTTTGCAGGTACAACCCCCTCGTTTCAGCAGAAACTGGCCAACGAAAAACTGGTCCTTTCCAGCTTCTGACAGATCACAGAGGGGCAAATACAGATGCAAGGCCCTTACAAACCTTGCCAATGGGGTACTGCTACCCAGAAAGGAGGAGAAGACAGGCCCCAAGCTAGCAGAAGACAAACACAATGACTCAATCCTCAAACTACCAAGCAAATCTCTCCTGGCAGCTTCCTTGGAAGGAAAATTAGCATTTTTTGCAGACAACTGGCACATCATCACAAAAGACAAATGGGTCCTAAACATTGTCTCTCAATGATACAGATTCCACTTTCATACCTTACCAAGGATAAAAGGAATGCTAAACCTGCCACCAAATCAATGGGCAGAGGCACAAAAACGAATTACAGCTCCCATGGACATGAGAGCCATTCAACAGGTACCTACACAGGAGCAAGGACAAAGATTTTACTCAAGACTCTTTCTAGTCCCAAGAAAAGACAAAGCATGGAGACCCATTCTGGATCTTTCAATTCTGAACATCTATCTGTAAGTACCAAAATTCAAGATGCTAACACTACAGCAGCTTCTTCCCATGCTGGGCAAGAATGCTTGGCTAGTAACGTTGGACCTCAAGGAGGCATACCTGCATGTCCCTATCAGACAAAATTGCAGAAGATACCACCGCTTCATTGCAGGTTCAACGCATTATCAATTCTCTGCCCTGCCCTTTGGCTTATCTACTGTGCCCAGGGTCTTCACAAAATGCCTGGCACCAGTAATTGCATACTGCAGACAAAGAGGAATTCAAATATACCCATACCTGGACGACTGCCTTATTCAAGCAAAAAGCAAGGACATTCTTTTAAAGCATCTGGCATTTGTCAAACACCTTCTAAGTTGCCTAGGGTACACAGTAAACGAAAAGAAATCAAAACTAGTGCCCTCACAAAGCATAATATTCCTGGGTGCCAGCTTGAATACAATGGCCCAGATGGCTTATCTCACGCCAGACAAGCAACAACAGCTGACTCAATATTTCAAAATAATGGCAACAAAGACCTAACTCCCTGCAAGAAAAATTCTGCAGGCCTTGGGATTCATGGCATCTTGCATACTACTAATACCATTTGCAAAACTGCATATGAGGAAATTACAATGGTACCTGAAAAGCGTATGGACTCAGCACAGCCACAGCTTGGAAACAATGATACCACTCATTCCCTGCCTTCAACAGGAATTTTTATGGTGGGCACAGGCATGTCACCTCAACAAGGGTCAGCCTTTCACCTTACCCACAACCAGGCAAACTATCACAACAGATGCATCGGACTATGCTTGGGGAGCACACATGGCAGGACAGTGCATTCAGGGCAAATGGACTACAGATCAGAGGCATCTGCATATCAATCAAAAAGAAATGCTAGCAGTACAGAATGCCCTAACAGCTTTCAAGGACCTCTTACACCCAGGACAACTAATAATAAAGACGGACAATACCACAGTAATGCGGTACATAAACAAGCAAGGGGGCACACATTCCTACCCTCTATGCAGGCAAGCAATGACCTTGTGGAACACTGCACTGTCTTACCAGGTTCATTTACAAGCACAATTCCTGCCAGGAAAGAAAAACACATTGGCAGACAATCTAAGCAGAAACATCATGGATCCACACGAGTGGAAACTAGATCCACAAGTATTTGCAATGATAGCTCAAAAATGAGGATGCCCAGACATCTGTTTGCAAGCCCCCAAAACTACCAACTTCAAAAATTTTGCACAAGGACATTCCATCCAAAAGCTTGGAAAGTGGACGCCCTCTCATTCAGTTGGAAAACATTAACAGTGTATGCCTTTCCTCCACTGCCTCTTCTAGCAAAGGTACTGCTGAAAGATTAGAGAGGCCACAAATGATACTCATTGCACCAGACTGACCACGCCAGCATTGGTATCCAATTCTAAGGAACATGGCCCATGGCCCACCATGGATTTTACCACAAATTCCTCACCTGCTCACCCAGCGAGGCAATCAGATTCTACACAGCCAGCTCAAGACTTTAAACCTGGCTGCATGGCAAATTACCTAAACAACCAGCCAACACCTCTATCCAAACCTGTTATGGATGTCA
The DNA here is from genome assembly GCF_019279795.1 of Protopterus annectens. Lineage (NCBI taxonomy): Eukaryota > Metazoa > Chordata > Ceratodontiformes > Protopteridae > Protopterus > Protopterus annectens. The sequence continues at coordinate 89,635,976 of NC_056736.1, read as the reverse complement.
TTCTGGAGGCCAGGAGGCCCAGCAACAGGAAAACCTATTCAGACAAATGGAAAAGATTTTGCGCCTGGAACCAGGCTAAAGGCCAAAATCCCCTTGATCCAAACATTCCTCAGATTCTACAATATTTAACTGAGATGTTGCACAAAGGACTTTCCTTTTCAGCTATTAAGATCTACGCCTCAGCAATTTCAGCTCATTACAACATGGATCCTCCTTTATTCTCATATCCACTCCTAAGACAGTACCTCAGAGGGGCTAAGAACATAAGACCGCCAAGGAGAGCACCAACACCTACTTGGGATCTCAACTTTGTTCCGGAAAAGCTTACACTGCCGCCCTTTGAACCAGCTTTTTCAGCTGATTTAAAATTTCTTTCATGGAAGACTGCCCTGCTACTAGCAATAACCTCAGCTAGAAGAGTGTCAGAGCTACAGGCACTAATGGCAGTGGAGCCTTTCCTCATTTTTCATCAAGACAGAGTCTCTCTACGAACTAACCCTTCCTTTATGCCAAAGGTGGTATCTAGTGTGGCCCTAAACCAAACCATTCATTTGCCCACCTTTTTCCCAAATCCCCAGAACAAAGGAGAAAGATTCCTGCACTCTTTGGACATTCACAGGCAATTATGTTACTACTTGGATAAAACTAAGGCTTTCAGAAAATCTGACCAGCTCTTTGTAGCCTATGCTAGAGGATTACAAGGAAAAGCTATCTCAAAACAGACCATTTCTAAATGGATAGGGCATTGCATACGTTTCTGCTACACGCATCATGGGAAACCGGTACCTGCTAACATTAGGTCCCACTCCACCAGGGCTACAACTACATCAGCAGCCTTTCTCAGGGGAGTACCAACCAAGGATATTTTGGAAGCTGCAACTTGGAGTTCAGTGCATACCTTCACCAAACGCCATCACTTACCTCTATATTCTAAGACTAGAGCTTTTTTTGCAACTGCAGTTTTGCAAGGCCTACTACCTTCTTCTAACCCTGTTTAACTCCACCTCCCATCCTTAGCTTTGGGATTCAACCCAAGTGTGATGACTGCAGCAGGGTAACACGATGAACATAGTACAGTTTTGTACCTACCATAAATGTAGATGTTTGAGTGTTCACCCTGCTGCAGTCCAGGTTACCCTCCCTCCATCCCCTCTGAACTAGCTGAACTTATCTATACCACTCTATCCTATACAACCTCTGTGGTGTATTTGCTTGTGCCTAAAGGTTTTGTTTTATTTTTATCTAGCTATATATATATATGGGTCTACTACTAATTACCGACACGGCGATTCCCCGACAGAAAACTCACCGACGCCAGATGACCGACAACACACAAACCCGACACAAACCCGACAACGCAAAACACTGAACACCATTACACCGACACACGGAACGTAAACAACACGCGACACTACATAGCATACACACTAGCCCTGACCCAAACCCTAAGGTCCGACACTATCGCACACTTCACCTACCTGCACCCTAACCCTAACTCACTTAACCCACCCCTAGCCCAAGCTCCGACACTAACGCACACTTCACCTACCTGCACCCTAACCCTAACTCACTTAACCCACCCCTAGCCCAAGCTCCGACACTAATGCACACATCACCTACCTGCACCCTAACCCTAACTCACGTAACCCGTCCCTAAACTACAGTCCCTCACTAGCACACACTTACCTTACCCGAACCATACCTCCGACACGAACACACACTCACCTTTCCCACAGCCTAACCCGACATCCCACAATCTCGAGCACTTACCTGACCGCTCCTAACTCCGTCACCATCGCACACTTACCGCGTCGCGATCGCACATTCCCTTGTCGGTCTTTCCGCTGTCGGCAAATCACCCTGTCGGTACACTTACCTGTCGGTCATCTGGCGTCGGTGAGTTTTCTGTCGGGGAATCGTCGTTTCGGGCATTAGTAGTAGACCCATATATATATATATATATATATATATATATATATATATATATATATATATATTTGCCTACCTATTGGGGGCACCTGACATCTAGGGCAAGAAAAACTGAAGAAAATGGCGTTGGATGCCTCTTATATACCCCTGGTGCACTGACGTCAGGGAAGAAGCGACAGCAACCGACGCCGGACCTAGACTTTGGAACTCAGGCCGACTGCAGGGACCGCCTGACGGCAGGATAACCCAAGTGCGATGACTGTAGCAGGGTGAACACTCAAACATCTACATTTATGGTAGGTGCAAAACTGTACTTTCTGGAGTCTACACCCTCTGATCTGAAACCTTTACAGAGAGGACAGCTTATTCTCCTCACCTGGATCCAGTCCCATCCAGAGTGTCTTCTCCCTTTTTACAGTGGTACTCCAAATTGCCATCCATAGCATCTTTTCGTTCCTCAATTGAGTCCTTGCTGAAGCAGATGTGGAAATTCTTCACGGTACAATTTTATATGGGGTTCTTACGACTTCTCCTACCCCTTTGGGTCAGGAAGTCTGATCATCTACCACTCCATCCATTACAGCTCCTTCAGTAATCCAACCAGTTGTTTTAGAGTCCTAGGATCCAAGCGCCCACGTCCGTCTGGTTCGGATCCGAAGAAAGCACAGTCTTCAGATCCGAAAACTGCTTTGACACGCCTCCCAGTCTAGTGTCATTACCTCATTCTACCTATTCCAGGGATAACATTTGAGAAGGCCAATACAGTTAGCTTCTGCTCCTCCTTTCCCCTTTCCACTTTACAAAAAAAAAAAAAAAAAAAAAAAAAAACAATTTTCTAAGCTTGTTTCCTGCATTTCCTATAAGTTGTCTAGTCCAGATACAGATTTGCTGTATCCAGGACTGTTTGTAAGCTTCTGAGCCCCCAAGCCTTTCTGTATTGGAGGGAAGCTTAGCTTAATTTTGTTTCTTACAACTAACTAGTTTTCTAGTTTCAGCACTCAAATCTGTTTCTTTGAGCTCAGCACTTGTTCAGAACTCATTGTAAGCGCTAAATAAGCTACAAATTACTACAGCACTCAACTTTCCTCACTTGTCTAGAGAAAAACAGTTTTAATACTTAATAGATAAGCACCTATCCAGGCATGTCTAAGGGTCAGCTCCCGGTGTTTTCTCCTGTCTACCTGATAAATCTGGGCATCTTGGGGCAGTGCAGCAATTGCCTCATGTACACAGACAACCCTCTCCTCCTACCACCCAACACTACAACCTGTGGGAGATGCACTTATATAACCAAACTGGAAGCAAACTCTCTCTCTTCACCCAAGACTGGACTATAGACAGTCAAGAGGAGAAGGTAAACACTTGCACCACACCACACGCATCACATAGTCCACCAAAACCTACACCACCAAAACACACACATAGAAACACAAAACACACACCTACATTGGTGGAGGCTCTCAAAAAAAATCTACCCAAGCAACAGTGACCTCCAAAGCAGAAACGCAAGCAACCTCCACCCTCCCAACACAACTCAAATTGACACATAGCCACTCAACCACAGCCCATAAGGCATAACAACGTACCTAACACTCTAGTCATAGGTGACTCTATAGTCAGGCACACTGATGTTCCACTCACCAGGCTAAACAAGGTGAAAGTCACTGTCAGGTGCCAGGATCCCCCACATAACACATGCACTCAGGTCACTCCACAGCAAGTACAAATATGACTCTGTCATTGTCCATGTTGGTGTGAATGACCTGAGATGTACCTCCCTGGACTACATGAAAAGAGACATGGAGGAGCTTTCTGATTGTGTAGCCCAGGCAGGTATGACCCTAGCCCTGAGTAGCATCCTGCCATCACCCAGAATGATACCACAGTACAAGGACAAAATGATTGACTTCAATAATTGGCTAAGCTTCTGTTGTCATTCTAAGGGGGATCCATTATCTGTCTTCCTGGGACGACATGATCGAAAAACCACAATGTTTTGCCAGAGATGGCCTGCACCTGTCACCCTTGGGATTCTGTATAATGGCTAAGGCTCTTGCCACCCCTATAGTGCCTTTTTTAGGCAAGATTCAAATGACAAATTCACCACCGTAACCGGTACAAGCAAGCAAAATCTGAGGGTAATGCTACTCAATGCTAGAAGTCTAAACCTCAAAATGCACTCACTCGAGGCACTCCTTAAAATGGAGAACATCGACATCTGTGCAGTGACAAGAGACCTGGTTCAAGGCTCCAGAGAGCACCCCTGCATTGCCAGGCTATAATTCATACCACACCTTTCGGCCACCTAACTTGGACTGAAGCACTAAAGGCGGAAGCGTGTCCATATTCATTAAGGATATCCACACCTCCAGGCTAGTTGCTCAACATAATGCATCTGAGATTATCCAAGTGCAACTAACTGTGGGCAAGACCGCAATGCAAATTGTAGCTTGCTACAGATCCCCCACCATGTCCCAGGATTCCCACTCCTCATTTCTTGATACACTGGAAAATATTAGGGTGCAACCTAACACCCTAATAATGGGCGATTTCAACTGCCCCACCATTAACTGGGAAAACTGCTCCTGTACCAACTCTTGTGCTCAACGTTTTCTGGAATTCATAAATTCCAGTGCCTTGGATCAACTTATCCACCCCCCCCCCCCCAGGGGCAGCAATATCCTAGACCTGGTCATTACCAACATGGGCAACTGGTGTTCCACACCAGTGGTCAATTCCTCGTTGGTCAGATCCGACCACAAGCAAATCACCCTAGACATCCACATCCCAGCCCCACCCCCTATTAGGGAAACCACCATAAAAAATGTCTCCAAAGCCAACTTCACACTTCTTAAGACAGAAGTGGCAAACGTCACGACACCTGTGCTGATGGACAATAGAGATACGACTGCTGAATCCTATACAATTGCACTTTGTAAGCACTTACACGAGTGCATGGATCGTGCAATCCCTAACAGAACCAAGATGCTGTCCTCCAAAAAAAGGAAGCCAATCTAGTGGTCCCCTGCTATAAACAAACTCTACAACAGAAGAAAGAAACTGTTGCAAAAAAGAGTAAAATCCCGTGATTGGAGGAACTCCGTGGTCAGCCTCAGTAAGAAGCTGAGATCCCTCATAAAATCCTCCAAAGCTAGTTATGAAAACAAAAATCACCACTGATTCTAAAGACAACCACAAAGCATTCTATTGCTATATCAAGAATCTCAATGGCACCACTCAGATCTGCTCTGAGTTGCAGCACAATGGCACTAAATATACAGAACCAACTGATATTGCCAACATCCTGGCAGATAGTTTCAGTGTTAACTTTACCCCTCTCTCATCCCCTAAAGGGTCCATCTCTGTACTGGAAGAATGCAAAGTACCTGTAATCATGGCTGCACAGGTAAAAAACACACTCTCCAAAGCCAAGAACACAATATCCATGGGACCTGACAATATCCCAGGCTGATTTCTACATGAACTACAGAACGAACTGGCACCCCACCTAATTACCATGTTCAATCATAGTCTCACCTCAGGCTTTGTGCCCACTGAATGGCGCACAGCAACAGTTATCCCACTCCACAAAGGGGGAGCCACCACAGACCCCTGGGAACTACCGCCCCATTAGCCTGACGAGCCTGGTCTACAAGGCTATGGAGCATATCATCATGGTACTTATAAACAATAACATTGGTAATCTCCAAACTCTAGACCCTACCCAGTTCGGGTTTGTAAAAGGCAGATCATGTCTCCTACACCTGATAGACTTCTTTGAAGTGGTCGCCAAAGCTGTAGATGAGGGTAAGGTGGGTACACACAGCCTATCTAGATCTCGCCAAGGCTTTTGACACCATCCCCCACTCTGGAATTATAGACAAACTCACTAAACTAGGTATAAATCCCTATGTCACAAGATGGGTTGCCAACTGGCTCACTGACCGAACCCACACTGTGAAAGTAGCAGACACTAAATCCAACTTCAGACCAGTGACAAGTGGAGTACCACAGGGTTCAGTCCTAGGTCCTCTCCTGTTTGGTATCTACTTCTCTGAAGTGCAGGCTAACACAGAAGGTCTTTGGCTAATAAAGTTCATAGATGACTGCAAACTAGGAGCCATAATCAAATCTCGTAACGATGTGGACATCCTACAACATTGCCTCACTGAGACAGATGCCTTGGTGTCAAAGCCATGGCCTCAAGCTCAATGCCAAAAAGTGCATTGTCATCCCTTTTGGTAAAATCTCTGTACCCATGAACTACCACATAGGCGGTAGTCTACTTAACACCGAAAGTGTGATGAGACCTTGGGACACAGGTGGACAGTAGTCTCTCCTTTGATATTCACATCGCCACAGTAGTCAGGAAATCCTTCTACGTGGCACACCTCATCACAAAAGGTTTCTCATCCAGGAAAAAAGAGGTCATTGTTCCCCTTCTACTCATCACTCATTAGACCCATTATAGAGCACAGCGCCCCTTTTGGTATGTACCTCACAAAACATCTACAACAACTGTAAAGGCCACAGAAATACCTCACAAAGAGGATTACCGGCTTCAAACAGATGTTCTACGCAGACCATCTCAAAAAACTCCAGCTTTACTCTGTCGCTTATCGCCTACTCGGAGGCGATCTCTGCCTAACATACAAAGCTGTGTCAAATCTAGAACTGTTGGACATGCTCCACGTAAAGAAATCCCAATCCCTCTGAGCTACATGCTCTAGGGACCTAAACCTTGTCACCACAATAAACAGAACATGCTGGAGGGATAGATTCCTATCTCAGAGACTTCCCATACTCTGGAACAAACTACCTATCTATATCAAACAAAGCTCCTCATTAGCATTAGAAAAATCTTGATGATTGGATGGGAGATAGGAAATTCACCCCGGGGATCACTTCTGTGGCTCTGCTTGACAAGGGCACAGGAAAATAATTTTCTTGCGTGGCAAAAGCTTATATAGGCCCTAGGGCCAATAGCCTAGTACCTACCTATGAACCTATGAGTGCACAGGCTCCGACATCCTCTCAGCTGGATGAGAATCTGAGCCAAAGTATCTGTGTCAGATCCAGGAGGTTGGAGTTGACTCCAAGGTTTTGGAGTTCTTTCTTCCTCTCAGAGCCTCAGCACTGGACAGCTCGGCTCCAACCTCTCCTTGGGTGGATTGCTCTCTGTGCGGATGGAGATGATGACCCAGAAACTTGTTTTCTTGACCCCGTTATCTTCCTTATGTCCAGTGCGATCTGCCTTTGAAGTAGTGAAAAAGAGTGTTCTCTGCTCCCTCAGATCCATCCTGTACTTCTCAGATGACTTTGCACCATCACCCTCAACATTCTGCCCCACAGGGACAGCCAGCTCAAAGCATCCAGGCTACCCAGCAGAGATTAGGATACCCTGCTGGGTAGCATCCAGGCTACCCAGCAGGGTATCCTAATCTTGTGATACTTCAGTGGACCACCCCACTAAGGAAGTCCCTAGGAAGAGAAAGTGTAAAAGGATGCACTTGGACTCTCCTCAAGAGTCTGTCACTGAACATACTGATTTAGATGAAGGAGAGGTTGCCTCAAAATTACCACCCGATGATATATCATTTTGAGATCCTTAAGCAGAAGGGTGGCTGGTCTTCCCAAGACCCTTCTCCGGAGAAATCAGTATTTCTGGAAGCCTTTGGAGATATCTCCTGGGTTACTCTGCCCGCCAATGAGCTCATTTATTTGAACTCTATGCAGGCATGGAAGTAACCTGGTACAGTCCCCAAGAGACCGGACTGGATTCTGGCTCCACCAGTAGACAGGGAATTTTGGGGTAAAGGGGTGTCAGTAGATTCCATGGTTGTGGAGGCAGCTGCAGAAAAGGGTCTTGTGGAACAAAGTTCCACTGTCCATCCTCTTAAAAGAGAGTCTAGGGCGACTGACAGGTTTGAGAATCGTGTTTGTGCTTCATTGACTTTTGCACTCAGATCACTGAACTTTCTGGCACATCTTATGAGCCTTCAGCGAGATTTGATTAAAGAGCTATCAGAATCACTTTCTGGAACCAAAACTGCTGTGGCTCAATCTTCAGTAGTCTCTCAGTTGGCTGCCCTAAAAGTTGTATCTCATTTGTCCATGAGGCTTATCTCGCATGCTGCAGAAGGCGCCTCAAGGGCCACAGGTTCATGTATTTCCATTAGGAGGCATGCCTGGATGCGCCTGTGTGATTTTGTGGAGCCCTTCAAGTCCTTGGTTGTCAATGCTCCTTTAGATGGCAGTTCTTTGTTTGGCCCCACATTGAAGGACACACTCTCCAAATGTGAGAAAGCCAGAAAGACCATCTCTGCAATTTTGACCCCTCAAATGGCCTTTTCAAGGAATCAATGGGAAAGTCAAAAAATTTGGTTCAGAAAGTCCCGGGGTCCTTTCCAGTTACACATGGAGATAGTTCCCCCAGAGGCAGAAGGGGAAGCTATAATGGAAGATGACACCCCAGTGGCAAAGGAGGCCTGCAAAACCACAGGTCTAGAGATTCCTGTAATGATGGACCCTTTCAGCGCTCCTGAAAGGAGACCCTACTGAAAACAATTGGGGGTCGCTTATCTCTGCACCAGAGAGCCTGTCTAGATATAACAAAAGACAGTTGGGTGCAGAGAATTATTTCCAGAGGTTATATAATTCCCTTTTTCCTACCTCCTCCACTGTCAAGAAAATTTCCTGATGTTCCACACAATCAGAGGAAAGCAGTAGCACTGGAAATCCAAAAGCTGCTAAGAAAAAGAGTCATTCAAGAGGTCCAACCTGACCAAATAGAATCCAGAACTTACTCAAAGTTCATTTTAGTGCCAAAGAAAACAGGGGACTGGAGACCACTGTATTTAACAAATCAGTTCTACACACAAAGTTCCAGATGGTCATGGCTCAGTCCATTCTGGGTTAGGATGACTGGATGTGCTCGATAGATCGTAAGGGTAAATACTGTCACATAAAGATAAACAGACAATCCAGAAGGTACTTAAGTTTCCGGCTGGGAGTCGGTCACTATCATTTCAGAGCACTGCCCTTTGGCTTTACCACAAGCCCCCAGGTGTTCACCAAGTGTATGACAGTGGTAGCATCTCATTTGAGGCTGCAAGGATTCCGGGTATTTCCACAGACGATGGCTTATTACCTCCCCGATCAGGCATCGACTGATAGAAGCATGAGATCCGGTGCTACAGACTTGTTCACATCTCGGAATAACCATAAATTACAACAAGTCTCACTTACAACTAACCCAGACAGAAGTCATAGGAGCAGTGTTCAACACAATATCTGTGGTAGCTTCTGTTCCACTGTCAAGTGCAAATGATAAGTAATGCAGGTCCGGAAAAATAACTTGCAGTACCAGAATTTTTAGCCCTATTGATTCTGCAAGTCCTGGGGTCAGTGTCAACGGCAATAGCTTTAGTTCCTGTAGTAAAATTCCACATGAGGATTCTACAATGGATGCTAGCAATACAGTTGTCAATACTTTCTCAACCTGTGTCAGCCAAGATAAGAATAACTAAAGTATGCAAAAGATACCTTTCTGGTGGTGCAATCACAGCAGGTATTACAAGGCCATCCTTTCTCCCTCCCTCAGCCGAAGGTCATAGTGACCATGGACACTTCCCAGACTGTGTGTGTGTCGGCGTCATTTGCTGGGAAAACGGTTCAAGGCACTTGATCCCCTGAAGAGGTCAAACTGCGTATCAGTGTTCTGGAGATGAAAGCAGTGCTTTTGGTGTTGCAGGTATTCTAAGACTCTCTCCTTCCTGGAACAGTTGCTGTCCAGACAGACAGATATGTAAGTAGTTTGATATATCAACAAGCAAGGGGGAATCAGGTCTTATCCTCTATGTCGTGAAGCCCTCAGATGTGGCAATGGGAAATATCTTTCAACCACTTTGTAATAGCAATGCATATTCCAGGGAAGTCCGTCTTACTCCCTCGTGAGTGGTCTGTCAACAAAGTGACAGATATGATTTTCAGTCAGTGGGGCCAGCCTTGATGGAATATTTTTGTCTCTCCCTTAAACAAGTGCAGCAGCTTTTTTGCCCTTGTCCCCCACTGGGGTAATCACTAAGGGATGCTCTATTCCACCATTGTCCCCCCCCTTCCTGGTCTTCTGTATGGTTATCCTTCAACTTCTCTAATTCCCAAATTCCTGCAGAAAGCAGCCTGGTTGAAGAGCAAAGTTATCCTCATTGCAACTTTCTGGCTTGACAGATTTGGTTTCCCTTCCTTTGGCATCATCTGCTATATCCACCTTGGATTTTAGTTCCAATTGTCTCACCTGACAGGAATGGTTCACCCGGATATCTCAAACTAACAGAGTGTTTTTTTCCAATTCCTTTAATAGACAGACAACCAATGCGCTCTTCCCCTGTCCGTTTCATACTTTTATTTTTCCATAAACCTTCTACTAGGAAACTCCACAGAAGTTAATGAAAAAGGTTCATTTATTGGGCAGAACAAAGTCAAATAGGCCACTTTTCAGACCCATTTCAATCTGTTCTGGAATTTTTGGCGAGTTTATTTAATGAGGGTGCTAGTTCATCAACTATTGAAGTTCATTTTGCAGCAATCTGTAACTTTCTTGAGGGATTTCAAAATTCTTCACTGGCTTCCTCTAAACTGTGCAAAGCCTTTTTCAGAGGTACTGTCTTGCTAAGACCCCCTTACAAAGACCCCATGCCACCATGGGATTTAAATTTGGTACTGCAAAACTTAATTCTCCTTCTGAACTAGCAGCAAAATGTGATCTTAAATTCCTGACCAAACATAGACTGGGAGCATTACTCTAGCTCCAACACCCTAGCTCAAAGGTTCCTAGAATTTATAAACTCAAATGCTATGGAACAACTTTTTACCACTCCCACAAGAGGGGAAAACATACTGGACCTGATCATCACCAACATGAGGACTCTATGCTCCAGACCAGAAGTGTGTATCCCCCACTGGTAAGATCAGACCATAAACTAATCTCACTGGATATTCACATCCCAACCCCACCCCCTGCCCAGAAAACCACAGTGAAAAACTTCTATAAAGCAAATTTCACACTCCTCAAAACCGAGGTGGAATCCTTCAAAGCCCCCGGGCCTGTGGAAAATACAGCCCAGACCGCAGAATCCTTTGTTAAACGCATTCTATGAACACCTTCAGGAATGCATGGATCATGCAATCCCAAATAAAACCAAGACCCAATCCTCCAAAGGCAGATGTCCTGTCTGGTGGACCCCAGCCATAAACAAACTATACAATAGAAGGAGGAAGCTACTACATGATAGAGCAAAATCCCAAAAAGGGAAGGCATTTCTGATCAGTGTTAGCAAAAAACTACGGGCACTCATAAAATCGTCTAAGGCCAGCTTCGAGAGAAAAATTGCACAGGACACTAAGGATAAATCACAAGGCTTTCTTTAGTTATGTTAGGAATCTGGGTGGGAATTCCCAGATATGCTCAGAATTAGTCCAAAATGACAAAAAATACACCGAACCCACAGACATTGTCAACATCCTAGCTGACAGGTTCAGCGCAAACCCCCCCCCCCCACCAAAAGGGCAAATATCTATCCCAGCAGAGTGCCCCCCTGACATCTCAGATGCTCAGGTAAGAGCCGCCCTCTCCAAAGCAAAAAACACAGCATCGATGGGACCAGACGGTGTCCCAGGCTGCGTCCTACATGAACTCCAAGAAGAGCTAAACCCAAACATAAAACTACTGTTCAATCTCAGCCTTACCACAGGATATGTACCCTAAGAGTGGCGTACAGCAACAGTGGTCCCTCTTCACAAAGGTGGTGCCTCAACGGATCCTGGAAACTATCGCCCCATAAGCCTGACTAGCTTGGTCTGCAAAGCTATGGAAAGGATCATCATGGACCTCATAAAAAAAGATATTGGGGACCTACAGACACTGGATCCTACCCAGTTGGGCTTTGTTAAGGGCAGATCCTGCCTCTTAAACCTTGTCGATTTCTTTGAAACAGTCACCAAGGCCATTGACGAGGGGAAGGTGGTCCACACAGTCTACATGGACCTCGCAAAAGCCTTCGATACAATACCCCACTCGGGCATTATAGATAAGCTCACCAGCTTAAATATAAACCCCTATGTCACTAGATGGGTTGCAAACTGGCTCAAGGACAGAACCCACATGTTTAGAATTGCTGGAGCCATGTCAGACTCCAAACCAGTTACAAGTGGCGTCCCACAAGGCTCAGTCCTTTGACCTCTCCTGTTCGGTATATATTTCTCGGAGGTACAGGCCAACACAGAAGGACTGTGGCTGACCAAGTTCGCAGATGTCTGCAAACTGGGCGCTATAATCGACTCTCCAGCCGACACAGGCATCCTCCAAAAGGGCCTCATAGAAACAGACAACTGGTGCCAGAGCCATGGCCTCAAGCTAAACACCAAAAAGTGTATAGTCATCCCCTTTGGCAAAAACAAAGTGCCCACATATTACCAAATAGGTGGTAATCCATTAAGTACAGAAGAAGTAATTAGGGACCTGGGGACCCAAGTTGATAGCAATCTCTCATTTGACAACCATGTGGCCAAAGTGGTTAGAAAAACATTTTATATAGCCCACCTAATCATGAAGGGATTCACATCTAGATCAGGGGAGGTCATCGTGCCTCTCTACTCATCCCTCATCAGGCCCATAATTGAGTACAATGCCCCTTTTGGGTTGTACCTTACCAGACACCTGCAGCAACTGGAAAGACCCCAAAAGTACCTCACCAAGAGGATCAAAGTGCTCAAACAGATGCCATATGCTGCCCAGTTAAAGAAACTCCAGCTCTACTCAGTGGCATACCGCCTGCTCAGAGGCGATCTGTGCCTGACGTATAAAGCCATGTCCAACCCGGAATTAATGGACAATGCTGCACCTCAGTAAATCCAAATCCCATCGAGCTACGCGCTCGAGAGATTTGAACCTCAGCACTGAAATAAATAGGACATGCTGGAGGGACAGATTCATAACCCAGAGGCTCCCTTCACTCTGGAATAAAATCCCAGTCCAGGTTATGCAGAGTCCCTCATTGACTCTCTTCAAGAGGAATCTTGATGAGTGGATGGGGGATCGTAGGTTTACCCCGGGTATCACTTCTGTGTCACTGTTAGACAGAGGCACAGTATACTAACCTCGAAAAAGGGCACAGCAAAATTAATTTAAAATGGGTGGCGAAAGCCAAACACACTCTGGCTAGGCTTATAAATGCCCAAGGGCAGATAGCCTAGTATGAACCTATGAAAGCTATCAATGTGAAGTTGTTCTCTCTCTCCATTTTGTTCTTACACGTGGGTTCGGAGCCGATCCCTCGGCTCCAAGTCGGCCGCTTTTCAAGCTCAAACTCTCAGAGAAACTCGAGTCACAGTATATATCCCATGATGCTCTACTGTAAACCCCAGATCTAGTTTGCCGCTGCAACGGATCTACAGACTCGTCAGAGGAAGCTTGGGCCAGTGTTATTTTTCTATATTTAAAAAAAATGTTTTTCTCTTGTATTGTTAGCTAGTGTTGTTTTCTTTAAAAAATAGAGCTTAGTTAGAGTTAGTGTGTAGATCTGGTATATTTTTGGAGTGTTTTTCTTAATGGCTGTTTTTCCTAGGCCTTTCTTAGTCTTTTGGGCGTGACAGGACTCTGTCAGCTCCTTTGTGGTGCTTAATTTATTAGTGGTAGTTTACAATTAGTTAGAACATTTAGAGATTAGCTAGTTCTGTAGAGAGTTAATATTAAAAAATATTTAAATAACATTTTTTGTATTTAATATACTCATAGTATTGGGTTCAGGAATCTGAACATATATATATATATATATATATATATATATATATATATGTATATACATATATATATATGTATATACATATATATATATGTATATACATATATATATATATATATATATATATATATATATATATATATATACACACACACGTTTCCTCTCTCTTTTACTAAAATGTCAGAGAAGCAAAAGTCTGGCTTCAGAAGGTGTGAGTGTGGCCAGAAAATGTCTGTGACAGACAACCGCTCCACCTGTGTGTACTCTTTAGGATCTTTTCATTTGCAGGAAGTGTGCTCTGTCTGCCACTCCTTTAGTGCCAGGGTTCTTCTGGAAAGATTCAGAAATCTGGTGGATAGAGGACTCCTGAAGCCTGATTTTCAGGCTGCGCTGGACAAGACCGACCTTTCTTCCAAGGCTTCGAAGGGGTCGAAGTCGTCCAAGGGGTCCTCGGAGCCCAAGTCCTCGGCTCCGAGCTCCTCTAGTATGGTTCGATCATCGGCTTCACAGTCTTTGGATCCATGTACCGAACCTTTATCTCGGACTCCAGTTGTGGATCCGGTGTTGGAGACTCCTCAGTCTCCGATTTTTCAATCTGTGCCATCTTCGTCCCCTTCGACCCATTCTTCGAGGTTATCTGATATGGACCTGGACAGCGTGGTTAAGAGATTGCTAGAGATCCCGGCCCTGGCCAAAATGCTTTCCGCTTCGAGCCACTCTGCTTCGAAGCCTGAAATCCCTGTCCTACTCTGTACTCCTCCTCCGAGGCCACTCGAACTCTCGGAGCCGGAGCAGAGAGAATCGATGTTGGTAGAGCCCTCAGAGCCGAGGTTCAATCCAGCTCCCTCGGCTGCGTCGACCTTGATCTCTTCGGTTCCGACCGGGGAGTCTTGGACCCGACACTCCTCGCTGGCTCCGGGGTGGAGAGTCAAACCGAGACTTCGGTTCCGACCCTTCCCCTCGGGGCTTCGGCGCAGGTGAGTTCGGCTTCGTCCTCTGGATTGGAGCACGGGGTCTCGGCTCGGGTAGGGCTGCCGGCCTCTTTGGAGCCGGCAGACTTCTCGGACCGGGATTCTGGTGCCTTCGATGCCATGAGGAAGGTCATGTCTTCTAAGACCACTACATCTTCGGATCTTTCTTCCCCTCCCCCTAAAGGGCCACGTTCTGTCTCTTCCCCACAGGTCCCTACCAAGCATCGAGACCCAGAGCCTCAGGTATCCCCATTGGGCAGCCCCTCCTCTACAGGGACTTCACCGGACGCTCCCACTGATGAAGTACCTAGGAAGAGACTGTGCAAGAGGAGGCACTTGGATTCCCCACAGAAATCCCTGACATCGGACACCGACTTGGAGGAATCGGAAGGGTCCCCACGATCCCCCTCAGAGGATGTCTCATTTGCAGACATATTGGAGATCTTAAGGCAGAGGGGTGATTGGCAGTCCCTTGCCCCTACTGAGGACGAGTCGGTAGTCCTGAAGGCCTTTGGGTCTCAACCATCCACCTCCTGGGTTACTCCTCCCTTCGACGAACTAATGGATTTGGTTGCTCGAAGAGCGTGGGAGTCCCCTCATTCAGTGGAACCGGTCCCTCGGAGGCCCAACAAGTTCATTACTTCCCCTGCTGACAAGGCCTTTCTCACCAAGGGAGTCCCGGTTGATGCCATAGTGGTGGCGGCAGCCACCAAGAAAGAGATGTCGGAAACCTCTTCTTCTGTCCATCCTCCTAATAGGGATTCTAGGACGATGGACAGGTATGGGAAACGCATATTTAGTTCTGCAGTATTTTCCATGAGATTGCTCAACTACCTAACCCACTTTACCTGCCTTCAACAAGATCTCCTTAAAAAGCTGGGAGATACTCTACAGGGTAACACAGCTGATGCAGTTTCTGAGAAAGTGACAGCACAACTCAACACCCTCAATTCTATAGTCAACTCATCCATGCGGCTCATTTCTTATGCCGCCGATGGATCGAGTAGGGCTGTAGGTTCAGCGATAGCTCTTCGGAGACAGTCCTGGATGCACCTTTGCTCCTTCGCGGAAGCCTTCAAGTCTTCCTTCGTCATTACCCCATTCGATGGCTCCGCCTTGTTCGGGCCAAAAGTTAAGGAAACGCTTACTAGGTGTGAACAAGAAGGAAAGACAGGAGTCCGTTTTTCCACTCCAACTAGACCATACCCCAAAGAGCAACGAAGTAGAAAAATGTGGTTTTGAAAGCCCCAAGGAGCTTTCCAGAACACACCTACTGATGCCCCCTCTAGGAGCAGAGGAGGGGGTAAAAATGGAAGACGCCACCCAAACGGCAGAGGGGGTCCGCAAAATCAGGGTGAAAGGGAGCAGTTCTCTGGTAAGCCGTATCAGCTTTCCTGAAAGGAAGCCTGGCTGTCCTGCTCTGGAGGCAGTTGGGGGTCGCTTGGCTTTATACCCAAACGCCTGGCTAAACATTACAATGGATTCTTGGGTAAAAAGCATCATTTCCGGAGGTTACTATATTCCTTTTACAAAATTCCCTCCCATGTGTACAAGTATTCCAGACATTCCACCCAGTCTGCGAAAACTAGCAGCCATAGAGATTCAAAACCTGCTAGACAAAAGAGTCATCCAGCCAGTCCCGGCAGACCAGATAGGATCTGGAACTTACTCAAGGTTCTTTTTAGTTCCAAAGAAAACAGGGGACTGGAGGCCCATATTAGACCTCAGCAAACTCAACACCTTCGTCAAGAAGGAAAAGTTCCAGATGGTCACGCTTCAATCGATACTTCCGTTTCTAGAAACGGGCAATTGGATGTGCTCTATAGATCTCAAGGATGCTTACTACCACATCAAAATGGCCAGATCATCCAGAGATCACTTGCGTTTCCGGCTGGGGGCCAGTCATTACCAATTCGGAGCCCTGCCCTTTGGTCTCACCACAGCCCCCAGAATGTTCAGCAAATGTATGGCAGTGGTCACGGCTCACCTGAGACGCTCAGGATTCCGGGTGTTTCCATACCTGGACGACTGGCTCCTCACCGCCACCACCAGTCATCAACTAATTCATGCAAGAGACTACACTATCAACCTGTGTTCCCAGTTGGGCATAACCCTAAACTTCGAAAAATCTGCGTTATCGCCCTCGCAGCGTATTACCTTTATGGGAGCAGAGCTAGACACTGTCGATTCAAGGATCAGGTTGCCTCAAACAAGAATCTTATCCCTAAGAAGTCACTTGTCCAGTTTGTTGACCCAGAACAAAGCCCCTGCATCCCAGATATTGAAGCTGTTGGGCACAATGGCAGCGACGCTAATAGCAGTCCCGGTGGGACGCATGCACATGCGGATATTCCAGTGGTTACTCTTCACACAATGGTCTTAACAACAGCTGCCGATTTCGCACGAGATTAAGTTAACAAATATTTGCAAGAAGGATCTCAATTGGTGGCTGAACAGTGAGCAGGTAGTAGTCTGACGTCCCCTTGTTCTCCCCCAACCCACAGCCACAGTGACCACAGATGCTTCCCTAATAGGATGGGGGTTGCTATTTCAGGGAAAGACTGTCTAAGGTACTTGGTCGAGCATGGAATCGCATTTGCATATAAATGTCCTTGAGCTGAGAGTGGTGTTCCTGGAATTGCAACACTTTCACGACTGTCTTCCTCCAGGGACAATTGCAATTCAGACGGACATCATGTCAGTAGTCTGGTACATCAACAAGCAAGGGGGAACCAGATCGTATCCCTTATGCTGAGAGGCCCTAAGAATTTGGCAGTGGGCTGTATCCACCAGGCGCTTTCTGATAGCAACGCACATCCCGGGGTCATCCACCGTGATAGCAGACAAACTGAGCAGGGCCATCCTGTTGCCTCACGAGTGGTCCCTCAAACAACAGGTGGCGGACAAGATTTTCCACAGGTGGGGCCAGACTTGCTGCGATCTTTTTGCATCTCCGATAAATGCCAAATGCAGAAGCTACTTTGCCCTTTATCCCCCACCGGGGAGCAACCCGAGGGACGCGCTTGTACACGATTGGCCCCTGGGCCTCCTGTATGCCTTCCCGCCAATTCCTCTAATTCCCAAGTTCATACAGAAAGCCAAGAGTCTGGGAAGGACTGTTATTCTGATAGCCCCATCTTGGCCTCGTCAGATTTGGTTCCCCTTTCTACAGAAGTATCAAGTGGAAGAACCATGGGTTCTGGACCCAGTGCCAGACCTTCTGACTCATTCGTTGGGAGTTATTCATCCCTCCCTCATCTCCCTAAAACTGACAGCTTGGCTGCTCCAATTCCCATATTAGCCAGGTCTCAAGATTTGTCTCCCGCAGTCCAACATTTAGTTTCCTCTCATAAACTGTCAACCAGGAAGCTATATAATAGCAAATGGAAACTATTTGTTCACTGGGCTTCTCACCACGACGTTGACCCATATGTTGTGCCTATTCATACCATATTAGAGTTCTTGTCCTCCTTGTTCTATGATGGCGCAGCAACTTCCACCGTAAGGGTTCATTTGGCTGCCATTTCCAACTTTCATGTAGGTTTTAACGGATCTAACATCATGTCCCACAGACTATGTAAAGCCTTTTTGAAAGGGACCCATCATCTCAGACCACCTATCAGACACCCTGTTTCTCCCTGGAATTTGAATCTTGTCTTATTCCAATTGATGCTTACCCCCTTTGAACCCGCGTCGTCTTGACATTTGAAGTTTCTGTCTTGGGAAACAATATTTCTGGTAGCCATTACATCTGCGCGTAGGGTCTCTGAACTCCAAGCTCTATCTTTCAGGCCCCATATTTGATCTTCCACCCTGATAGGGTGTCCCTCAGGACAAATCCTACCTTTCTTCCTAAGGTCTGCTCTGAAGGTAACTTAAATCAGTCCATTGAGCTCCCAACCTTTTTTAGACATCATACCAACAGACTGGAGTATATGTTACACAAGCTTGATGTTCACAGACAATTGAGATTCTACTTGGACAGAACGAAAGATTTCAGGCAATCTGATCAACTCTTTGTCTCCTACGCAGAGAACAAGAAAGGTTGTACGGTATCAAAAGTCAAATTATCTAAGTGGCTTTCGGATTTCATTAAATTCATTTATTCCTCCACTAATCGACCATTACTGACTAACGTCAAAGCCCATTCTACCCGGGCTGTTTCTACGTCATTAGCTCATGCAGCTCGTTTACCCTTGGATATCATCTGTGCAACTGCTTCTTGGTCCAAACCTCATACGTTTATCACTCAGTACATAGTGGACAGGGCCTCCAGGGACAGGGCTTCCTTTGGTTCCACTGTGCTCAGGAATGTTCTCCCTTGAGCCGCCCAGGATTAGGGTGCTTGGGACGCTACCCACGTGTAAGAACAAAACGGCGAGATAGAACAACTTCACATAAAGAAGTTATGTTCTTACCATAATGTTCCATGTGAGTTGTTCATCTCACCTTTTTGTTCTCACATTCCCTCCCACCTTCCCCCTCCTAGTGAGAAGAATGGTTGTCTTGGTGGATTGGTTGGTCTTGTCAGCTTGTCTCCTTAAGACAGACTGTTTTTCTTTCTGCAAATCTAGAGGTACCTAGATATAGGTAGGCACTGTAGTGCTTTTTTTTAGGCTGTCTTCGGGTGCAGCGTACTAGATGTGGGGTTTACAGTAGAGCACCATGGGATATATATACTGTGTCTCGAGCTTCTCTGAGAGTTTGAGCTTGAAAAGCGACCGACTCAGAGCCGAGGGATCGGCTCCAAACCCACGTGTAAGAACAAAAAGGCGAGATGAAAAACTCGCATGGAATGTTATGGTAAGAACATAACTTCTTTTTTTAGTTGCAATTGCATCTGCTAGAAGAACATCAGAGCTTCAAGTATCATCTTCTAAGCCTCCATATTTGATTTTTCATAAGGATAGGGTCACTTTACAAACCAGGGCTTCCTTCCTTCCTAAGGTGGTGTCAGAATCCAACATCAACCAATCCATTTACTTGCCAGTATTCTTCCCACAATTTTCAAATAAAGGGGAGTATATGCTGCACTTGGTGAATGTTCATAGGCAATTATGGTTCTACCTACACAGAACCAAAGAGATTAGAAAGACAGATCAACTATTTATTTCCTTTGCACATACTAAATTGGGCAAATCAGTTCCAAAGTAACTATAGCTAGATGGTTGACAGATTGCATTTCTTTCATCTATAACAAATTGAATCTCCCCTTACCAAAGTCTTTAAAGGCTCATTCAACTAGATCTATGGCAACTTCTTCTTTGTGTATAGAACTTCTTTGGATGATATATGTGCAGCTACAACTTGGGCAAATCCTCATAATTTTATCATTCATTACAACGTAGATCTTGTTTTGAGGGGAAGAGAAGCCTTTGGCTCAAACCATACTCAGGAATATCCTTCCTTAGAGTCCACCCAGGATTTTAGGTTGCTTGGGACTCTGTCCCAATATTTGAGGAATGAATGAAAGTTGACAACATTAAATAAAGTTATATACTCACCATAACGTTCCATCTGTGTTGTCTGTTTTCATTCTTCATCAATTCCCCACCCACCAACCCCTATCATTTTTTTATGACTGACTTCTGGAGGAACGAGGCTTCAAGGACACCAGTGTCCGTTGTTTTGAACTCCAGTTATGGCATATCATTATAGTCTTCCTGTCAAGCAGCAAACAAGATCTGAGAGATGTTAGGGGTTGGTGCGTTATGGGTAGGGAAGGAGTTCTCAGGTGTGTTTGGAGGCCACGAGTTAGTGTAACGGTAGAGGGATCCGAACCTATTAGTTGAAGAAGAATGAAAATGGACAACACAGATGGAACGTTATGGTGAGCACATAACTTCTTTTTTTTGTCAGTCTTCAGAATCTTGATGGTGTCAGTGGATGTGATAGATACAGTGTGTTTGTCATTGTCTGGAAATCAATACAGGAGGTTCCTGAAGTTCGCTCTGAGGTGGCACCACTTTTTTTTTTTTTGCAAAGTGCTTCTGTTTGGTCTGCTTTTTGTACCTAGAGTGTTCAGCAGGGTTTTGTAGCATAGTAATTGCAGGAGGAGATAGTCTATTTAGTCTCTCAAGACCAATTCACTTGACTTATGCTTGCTAGCTTAATATGACATTTACTTAGAGTTTCTTTGCTGCTTTGCTGACCTATTTTTAAAACACCTTTATTAAATTATCACTTAAGACATAGGCACGCATACATTAACAGAAAAAAAAATTTTAACATTTTTCATTTATTTACATCATACAAATGTTGTATTTGTTTACAACTCACATTTAGTTCAACATTACATAAATTGCTCAGTTCCTGGCTTCACTGAAACCTCTCTCCTCCTAAACACTATTTTCATATATTGTTTCCACAAGTTCCATTGTTTTCTGTGTAATGTGCTCCTTCCCTTTTGCAAAGATCCCATTTCCAGATCTTCTGTTTTTATTCTTTTGCTGAGGGGGGATGGCAGTAAACATGTTACACTCCTTAAAGAAAAATATATATATCTGTGCCTCTTGAGGCATGAGAGGGATCATAGTATATTAATATCCTGATTTCTTAAAGTGTAGTTGACAAGCTTGACTTGAAAGAGAGGGAAGCCTAAATAACCTGGCTTAGAAGTTAAGGAGGAAGTCCACTTTTGTTGGAGCTGGTGATTGCTTATACAGTTCTACAAAGGGTTAGGTAGGCTCTTCTGCAGCATGTGACATTAATGATGTCATTGAACAAGATTGATACGTTTTGGCTCATCACTGTCTGGTATCCACACAGTAGTTACTTCACTATAGAAGGGCACTACTTTCTGAGTAAGGTATTGCTATTTGGTCTTTCCTCTGCAACCATGATGTTATTCAAGGTGGTAGCCATTGTGGTGTCTATACCTTATATTAAAACTTTAGAAGCCAGTTGTCTATTAAGGGAACACGAGACTCCATCAGGGTGCTTCCACTCTTCCTGTTCCTTTTTTTTTTTTTTTTGTCTGCATTGGTCCCATTTGAGACAATTGTCTTCATCATGGCAGAATTAAATGTGCATAAATGTCTGAATTTCTACCCATGGAGATTGTGATGTGTGATAGGTGGTGATTTCTTTTGTATATTGATTGAGAAAGCAACTTAAGGTTTTGGCTAAGACCCTTTTAACTTTTCTACCACAGGGCAAGAGTTAACCAGGAAGAGTAATTATTAAAGCAGTGATTAGGGGTGGTGTCTGCATTATTTTTTCTTAAGCCCTATCACCAGAACATGCTTGGCTATGTTGAAGAAGGTGAGGTATGCAGGAGATTTTGATTGAGCTGGCTGGTCCCTTCACTACTTGCAAGAAGGTACACACAGCACCAGCCTTGATCAGGGAAGGTACTCTTCCTGGTCTTCACTGGAAAAAGCATACCTCTCCGTGTGCTCCTAGAGCATACACCCCTCGAAATACATGGAGCAGGCCATATCCTTTCACTTCTGTCTTTACTTGCCTGGCTGCAATAGTCCCAGGTCCCTCCTTGAACTGCATATGAATGGGTCGCAGTCAGGGCTCCTCCTGTCTGTGCCATGGAGCACACTACTGTACTATACAATTCTGTATTGGTCTAACTGGTGTCAGTAGCTTGAAGGTTTTGACATCTTCCCGGACTTTTTGGTCTCAGGCCCTTGTTATCGTACTGTAGAGTATTGTACATTTCCCTTCAGTCTCATTCTGTACATTTTCTTGCTGTGGCAGAACCTATCAAGTGTTGTGATAATGGGCTGTTTCCCAGCTGCCTCAGGAACTCTGTTGGGTTCCTCCTTTTTTAGAGAAAGTGGAGCACACAAGAATAGAGTCCATATAAACAAGCTGGAGATGTGAGCATGTTTTTCCCACTATGATTCTGGGATGGGGGCTGGGACTGAACCCCCCCCCCCCCCAGTGACATTTTGGCAACCAGGCCATGCTGTTTTATTTAAATAAACTTAGTACAGTGTGTTACTGTTTCTTGTCTAGTGAAGTGATCCAGGTCTAGCAGTGCACCGTGAACTTTGGCATCACCTTAATGACTCTTCTTACTCCTAGGGAAGTGAATATGCTTGCACAACAAGCGTTAAGTAGAAATGTTGTTTAAAGATTTAGATAAAAGAAATGTTGATTATAATTTAACAAAATGTGAATGGCTAGCATTAAGAGAGTTTTCACACCAGAAAAAAAACTTGTTATAAAACCTTCAGATAAGGGTAATAAAATAGTGGTGATCTACCACTCACATTATAGTTAGATGTGCTATGATTTGTTACAGGATGACCAAGTGTATGAAGTTGTAACAAGAGCTAAAGTAGATGAAGGTAAAACAGAGTATATGTATTTGATTAATAAAGGGCTTAGATTAGGGTATTGGACTGAACAAGATGTTGAGAAAAAATTATCTTGTGAAGAAACAGAAATGGCATATTTGTACTGTTTACACAAAGTACATAACATTTTTATTAATCCACCAGGGATACGAATTGTCTGCAAGAAAATATTTTTTACACAGTTTGAGACTGGTTTTACATAAATGTTTATTAAAGGAAGTTATTTGGCTCCCATCATATATAAGGGATTCATTTGATTTTTTTGGAGAAAATTAAAGAAGTGAATTGGAAAAAAAGAAATGTACTGGGTAACGTGGATATAAAAAGCCTATAAACTAATATCAAACATGTTTATGGAATGGAAGCTCTCAGCATCTACTTGGGTGATAATTCATTAGCACATTGTCATGGATCTTATAAAATTTAGTTTGGAAAATATTTTTTTCTGTTTTGAAGATAAAGTGTACCATCAGTTACAAGATACAGTGATGGGTTCCTCATTTGCACCTATGTATGGAAATTTATTTATGGGGATGTTCAAAACAGAATATATTTATACAAACTCATTTTATAAACAATATGTTGTTACATTTCAGATTTATAGATGACTTGTTTTTTCTCTTTGAAGGTGGTATTGAATTTGTTCAAGACTTTATAACAGAATTACAACAAAATAGATTTTCTATACAATTTGGATTACAATTTGGTAATAAAATTTCATTTCTAGGTATAATATTAGAGGGGATAGATGGAGAAGGAATAAATACAAATTTGCATATGAAATAATCAGTTGATGTTGGGCAATAGTTGTCATCCTAGACACACCATATGGAGAATTCTTGAGAATTTCAAGAATGTGTAATAACTATAATTTTGAACAAGAGCTGCAGTGTACAGTGGATGTTTATTAAAAGAAAATATGACATACAGGTGATAGAAGTGTTAATAGAATAAAAAGAGAAAGATATGGAAATATTAACAATGTAGCGCATATGGCTTTTCCATATAGTGAGAAGAAAGAAATAACAGATTTTTTTTTTTTTTTTTGCAGTCATGACTTATAATATTCTAAGTGGTAGTGTAAAACAAATTATTGGGCTTTATTGGAAATTTTTGTATAGATTTCATGTAAGAAAGGAAAAAGCTTGAGGGATATGTTAGTACATACCAAATTTGAGAAACCTGATAATATGATGCTGCAGCATATTCAAATTAAGGGAAGTAAACCATGTGGTTGTTGTATAGGATGTCACTACATAGTGCAAACATTTCCAAAAATTAATATTAGATTCCAGATGGTGGGGGAATATCAGTGTACTACTGAAAGGGTGATTTATGCAATTAAGTGCAGCTGTAGTAAATATTATATAGGATAAACTAAACAAATGTTTAAAAAGAGATTATCAGAACACTTAAGAGATATAAGGTTAGGTAAAATAGGGAGCCCTTTAGCCCAACATTTTAAATTGTACCACAATCGTAATTCTATAGATTTAAAAGCTACTATTTTAGAATACATACAAGGAGAAAGGGATAGTGATTATTTTAGAAATTTGTTGTTGTATAAAGAAACAGTTTTTATTTTTAATTATGGTACTTTGATTCCACAGGGTCTGAATACAGACTGCTGTGGGAAATTATTTAAAAATGTTGGAGTTGTATCTTTAAAGATAATGTAATTTTATATTAATTAATTGTTTAATTGGCAACTGTGGGGTATAAAGGACAAGAGTTTTTTGAAATGAATGTACTCCTTGAAGGCTTATGTAAAGCCGAGGTGCTAGAGTGCTATTTTGTTTTTGTGCCACTGTGAATCTTTGCTGCTTTATATTAAAACTTTTTGGACCATACCTGTACATTCGTTATGTTTGGATACTTGGTTTCTTGTCGTTTGGAGGTGAATATTCTAGCAGTCACCCTAAGCTGCATTTCTAATCTGCTGAAGTTGGGGATTCAGAAATCAGCCCTAGTACGTGTCTTTCAGCAGTGGGTTGTCCCAGTGATTGACTTGTCCACCCCACAAGAGAATGTTTTCCTTCACTTGTTTTTCTTAGTTCATTCGGTAAGGGAGTAGTTGTTGGACTGTCTTCCTCACAGCAGGGACAATTCCTGTAAGGTGTTTTGCCATTCCTTGTTACTCTATTGCTCATCGCAAAATTCTTTGGAGACCAAAACTCCTGATTTTTGCCCTTTGGTGCCAGAATACTGGCTTCTAATTTCTAAGCTTTCAGGTCCTTTGTAATAACAAATGATCCAGAGTTTAAGTTCATTTTCTAAGTGCATAAAAATAAGCACATTGTATGTAAATAGAAAAACAGAAAATCTGAGTTAAAACAAGTCCTGGTTCGTGTTTAAATAATGCAGATTAAGACAAAGCTGTTTAACGGATGTAGATGTATTGTCATTCATCAGCCACAATATTTGGTTGTATTAGAATCCTAAAGAAAAAAACTGCCCATTGACTAGTTTGTGCAAATATTACAAACAAGGAACTGTTCCAGCAGTAGTCCTGTCAATATAAACGTTGCCATTATATACTTTAAGCATTCTAAATATTGTTTCCCTATCAAGGCTTATTATGGTAAAAGCAAGACACTCTCTTGTACTAATGAATTCATTAGGAAAGTCATAGAAGAAAAGGGTGAAATGTAGAGAATTTTTTTTAATAAATAGGAGATAAAAAATCTCTCTCTCTATAGATTTTATATATATATATATATATATATATATATATATATATATATGCACACACACACACATTCAGACCTATAGAAATCAATGCCAGGTGGCTGTAAGAGAAGCAAAAAAAGATTATTACACAACTGTTCTGTGTGAAAACTAAAACAAGCATGCTTTTCTCTGGAAGAGCATAGACTCCTAGATGGAACAATATCGCATCCCCTAGACTCTTTATTATACCTCTTTGTGTCACCTAACCTTTAAGAGTAGTGCCACTTTCTTCCTCATACTCTCAATCAGCTGTCAGGCATTCCATCACCTAGCCTGTTGCCAAATACCAACTTTATGCTGAATTCAGTTGTGTAGTCTCCCGCACATCTCCAACATGGATATACAAGTCTGCCGCCTGTTTGCTTATTAACCCCTTATTCAAACAGTGCAGTCCTGATAAATATTATATTAGTGTTATTAGTGTAGTACATACAGTGACACTTGAGTAAATCTAGATTTTAATAAGAATCTTCTCTTCATCCTAACTGTTCTTATATGTAATATTGAGAAAGTGTTCGCTAGTCTGTTGTAGTCCATGGGGATCCTTAACTATAGGAGGAACCTTTCATGTGAACTGTGCCATACACAGTCCCTCAGATTAACAGGTCAGATCATATCTGTCGTCTTGAAATATACTATGAATTTCACCCCAGCCTGTCTCTTTCCCTTGTTTCCTTTTACCAGGTTGATCAAGGGTCTATGTTAGATTTTCGAAAATTTCGTAGAGCTATTCACTATAGTGATCGATCTATGAAATAATCGATAATCTAAAAAAATAAAATAAAAACATAGAAACATAGAGTAAAGGGTGTAGGCAGGGGGGCAAGCCCCCCTGCACCCCCCCCGCTACTTAAATATACCAACTCTGAGATCACACTTCAGTGCAATACAGTGCGGAAATGGAAGATTTCCGTTTCCTACACTGTAGCGCACTCTCAGAGTTTTTAAGTAGCGGGGGGTGTAGGGGGGTGAAGGGGGGCTTGCCCCCCTGCCTACACCCTTTACTTTGTTTCTGTGTTTTTATTTTTTTTTTAGATTTTCGATAGTGGTGCTGCGGTAGCAGTGTCGCCTCACAGCAAGACATTGTCGCGATCTATTCTCAGAGCGTCTTCTGTGTGGAGGCATGCGTGAATGTGCGTGCCTTTGTCGAAGGTTGTGCATCAGGGCTGGTAACTCGGCATGTAAAAATCCACTACCAAACATTAGTGGACCGGAGTTCTGCTGTGGCAACCCCTAACTGGAATAAGCCGAAAGACACAACAACAACAACGATTATTTCGTATATCGATCACTAAGTGTCGACCTATAGAGATTCGCTCTACGAAATTTTCGAAAATCTAATATAGACCCATTGATCAAGTATAGTCATCCAGTAACCATCACTAATTTCTTGATGTATAGAAGGCTTATTGCCTTTAAACTGTACTGTTGAACATCATGCAGCCTTCCACCATCCTTTTGAAAGTTATAGAAATGTGGCATGGCTGGACTGAAATTGTAATATTCAAACATTTTCTCAGTCAGTGTTCTTTCATACTACAGGTTGTTAAATTAAACAGTATATGTTTTTATTTACACCTATGGAGCACCCTTGGGTTAGGACCCCCACAGATACTTTCATGTTATCATAAATTTTAAAAAGTGAAAAACTTATATTAGTTTGACTTGACTTTACAAATCAAATTTATTTTTGTCAGAAAGTACTTGCTGTCTTGCTTGTATATTTCCCCTCTGTTTTTTGCTCCTGTCATAATGACCATTGAGTTTCCTCCTGTGCTTGTTTATTATCCAATTCATTCCCTCATTAGGGCAGAGCCATATAGCTCATTTGTTCCTCTCAGGAGTCAGAGGTGAACATTGGAGACAAGTGCTATCATCTGCTGAGGGCAGGGCTTTTCTTTTTTTTTTTTTTACTTTACAAAGCCATAACCCATTGTCTGTTGCTCAGTAAATCACTCTAGGGTTTGGCATGTAGTGGGCATTATTGAGGAGGATGTGTCACTCACTTCTGCAGATGTGTAAATCTTCAGAAGTATCCTGCCTACCTCATAAAACCAGTTCTCTGGTGTGATTTGAGGTGTCAGTCGGGGATTTGGAATTTTACCACACAACCTTGTACCTGGGATGTACATTCCCATACCCTTCCCATGAGTGAGGAGTTGGCTAAGCTGTTTTGTTCCTCCCTCCCCTATGCTAACTTAGCATAGTCCAATGCTTGTGGAATGCAGCCCACAGGAGGAAAAGTACAGATGTGAAGCAGATGACTGCCTCAATTCAGGCAGTCTAGGGCGTCAAACAGTATGAAGTGGGGGTGTCTGGCAAGTAGTCAGACGATATGCAACAATCTTGTACTATATCAACAAGCAAGGAGGAACAGGTTCTTAACCTATTTGCAGGCTAGCCATGACTACCTTAATATTGTACTGCAGTCTACACTGACCCTAAAGGTAGTCTGTATTCCGTCACTTACAAGATAGTGGCAGATCAGTACAGCAAGGTGAATGCAGCTGAACATGAATGGGTGTTGCATAAGGATGTCTTTTTACAGCTAGCACATCGATGAGGTGTCCTAGAAATGGACCTTTTTTTCATCACCAAGCACCAAACAGTTGAACTTTGTGCGCCAGACCACCCATTAAGGCGACTGTGGCAGTAGGTACCTTCTCCCATTAATGAACAGGTCTCTAGCTATATGCATGCCCTCTGATTCCCTTGCTCCCCACATTCATTCAGAAAGTAAGGGAAGAGGGGCCAAGGATGCTGTTGATAGCTCCTTTTGGCATAAGTAGCACTAGTTCTCTCTGTTGATTAGATGCCCAGAGGAAACCTCATGTACAGCCTTTATGAGGGGACCTCTTATCTCAAAATAAGGTGGTCTGTACATATTTCAGTCAGGAAACATTGCAGCTGGCAGCTTGAACTCATTTGTTCTTCAGGCATCAGTTCATAGAAGATATGCTAAATATACTTAAATTATAAAAGCCAGCCAATGGGAAAACCTACTTGTCCAAATGGAAGTAGTTTTCCTTTTGGTATCATAAAAGGAACTGTGACCATAGAACTGCATTTGTGTCAATTGTACTGCATTACTTAGCTGAGTTTTTCAGTGCTGAGTTCATGGATTGGCTTATGCTTCCATCTACACCTTTTTCCTTTTCATCCTGCCTGCTGCTGGATCTCACCATGGCTTGTCTCCTATCTGTCATACAGTTTGAAAAGCACTACATTTGAGACCACAAGAAATAAGAATTGCTCCTCCTTGGGTCCTAAGTTATGTGATTGAAAGGCTGACCCAGTCACCTTTCCAATACACAACCACTGCCCCTTGGAGAATATCAGAAGTTCAAGTGGTGATGTGTAAAACTCCATTCCTAGCTTTTCAGAAGAACAGGGTGAGCCTTAGAATAAATCCCTTTATGCCTAAGGTAGTAATGGAATGGTTTCCCAAGTCAAGCCATTGGGTGGGGTTTCCTGTCCTTTTTTTCCTTCCTTCTTAAAATGCCTTGAGTCTGCTCAGGTCCAAGTACAATCTGAGGAGCTCTGTCTCTCATTTCTTCCCTTAGTATGGCATATGAGGGTCTCTTCTACTCTACACTCTTCATAGTCTTTCCAGTGTTCATTGCCTTGCTGCTTAAGCAAGAACGCTGTATAATATGACCGGATGTAATTGTTGTACTGGACAGGTCCTAACATCTCAGAGTGGTGGATGTCTGCCACCCCTGGATAAGGAAGGGCAATAAGCTGTGAAACTCAGGCTGAGTGCCCAGGTCTTCTACAGCTCAAGTCCCAGCAGTCAGGACTGCTGCAACAGTGATGTATTCAGACATCTGTTATCATTGCAAGCATTTAGACAAATGTAACCTAAAAAGACGAACTTCTACTGAATGCTCCTTCACCGATAAGTCACCACGGAAACGCAATAAACTGTGTTAGCAGCAATTTATTAAAAGCACCATAGATGTAAGATGTAATAGTAAAATAATAACTTCTCTATAACCTTCAGAACAACAGTCACTAATTTCTACCTAACTTCCTATACACAACTTTAGAATGCTGTGTTTCTAACTCCCTACACTAACTTTTAAATCCCTTGTCTGTACCTCTCCTCTTGTGTATCCTATCATCCTAGCTTTTATACAAGTATGTATTCAACCCTTCTACATCCAATTTCCAGGAACTCTCCTCTTAACTAAACACCTTTTTCTCACCAACCACCTTCTTTTCTCCGGGTAATCACTCATGTCATCTATCATTGTATCATGCCATTCTATACACTCAAGTGCTTTACTGTTATTGCTGTAAATATGTAATACTACTATTGCTGTATATATGTAATACTATAAACCTACAATGATCTTAAACTTCAGTGTAGCGATGTGTATATATATAAAATCTCATATTGAAGCTTTAAGAAGTTACATATTTTAATGTAACCATGAATATTGACTGTCATCTTTTTGTACATGTGGAGGTTTTCTCCCCGGGCCTCTGCTGAAAATGGACATGTATCCAGTCAGACTTTCCCGGTTAACAAATGTAAAATAAAATAAAACACTATCATGACTGAGCGCTTTCACCTTACAAAGGCATCACCAGAGTCGTGCAACACTGGCATGTCATATCTCATACAAATTTGAACCACCGACGTAACTTCCTAAAACAATCATTTTAACTCCTTCATCCCCTCTATTCAAAACACAACATTGCAAATAAACACATTATTAAAAAATACAGACTACATCTATTTAAACAATCAGTATTAATAAGTAAATGAACAAATAGGTTCAATATTTTGTCTTGAAACCATATTTTCCAACATTAATGCACATAAAACCATCAACAATTCTGAATTATACTCCAAAATTGAATGAATATGTGTTGATAAGAATGATATGTTGGAAGCCTCGTACGCTAATTTGATGAACCTGATCACCATACTTGTTTCAATCAAAGTTTCTTCCTCTTAGTTTTTAAAACACTTGAAATTGATACATTTTCATTAATCCCAGGTTCTACTCTGGCATTTAAACATAACTGCCACTTGGTTTCCCTTAGCTCAATCTCTAATTTTGGATCTCCACCTCTGTCATCGGTATGAACCCTATCAATAATAAAGAATAAGAACCTTCTGAAATTAGTACAAGTAATACTATGGGCATACAAGGCACTTGTTGTTTTTCTATTTTTTATATCCCTGGTATGTTCCCCTAGTCTGTCTCTCAGCCTTCTTATCGTTTTGCCCACATAAAAACTCGGGCAGGTTGAGCATGTTGAAATATAAACCACCATTTTTGTATTGCAGTTACATCTACGTGGGCATTGCAGATTCCTATGATACCCCACAACTGCTACTTATGGTCAGTCATTGATGAATTTACAAAAAACTACATGCCCCACATTTACTCATGACTGACTTGTACTTCTCAGAAGGTCTAGTATCTTCCAGTTCTAACAACTCCTTGATGTTCCTGCTCCTGCTGTAAGCTAGTTTTGGTTTCATACCTATTTTCAATTTAAAATCCATATCAAATACTCCATCCCACAAGTTATTTAACCTAGTAATCAGTCCAGGGGTTTCTTTATTGTACTATGTAATCATTACAGCACCTGGGCGGCCACAGTTGTGCAGCGGTTAGCGTTGTCGCCTCACAGCAAGAGGTTCTCTGGTTCAATCCTTGGCTGAGGTGCCTTCTGTGCGGAGTCAGCATGTGCTCGCTGTGGCCGCGTGGGTTTCCTCCGGGTGCTCCGGTTTCCTCCCACATCCCAAAGACATGCTGTAGGTGGATTGGACACTCTAAATTGGCCCTAAGCGTGAGTGTGTGCCTTCTGTGGAAGGTTGGGTGCTGAGCTGGCAGCTCAACACCGTAAAACTCCACTGCCAACCATGAGCGGACAGGTGATCTGCTATGGTGACCCCTAACTGAGAAAAGCCGAAAGAAAAAGAAGATGATCATTACAGCCCCTTTAAAAGTATCTTTTTTCATCTCTATATTGAAGGTATCAGTTGTTTTTAAAATTGGTCTAAACTTAGAACATCTACCTTTTTAATCTCATTCCTTATTTTAATAAGAAACCATAAAGGGTATCCCCTGCTTTTAAACATTCCTATCAGGATTTCTATTTCTTCTTTAATTTTGTGTCATCACTAATTAGCCATGGTAGGCTGACCATTTGCCCCTTGACTTTACACGCCTTTTTTGTGCAATGGGTGACAGCAACTTAAACTGTAGTAAGGTATTAAAATAAGTCTTCTTTGCTAAAGATGCTAGAGGTTAAATTCCCAGTTTGGTGGTCTCTTTCCAACATAATATCCAAAAAGTCAGTTTTATTGTTGTGTGTTCTGTAGGCAAACCTAAGAAACTATGTGGTGTTATTTAGATATTCTTCAAATTGTTTTGCTTCTTCCTTACTGCCTCCCCACAACATCAATATATCGTCCAAAAATCTGAAAAATGTCCCTATCTTGGACATACATTTGCAGGCAAACACCTTTTATTTCTCCCATTCAACCAGTACTAAGTTGGAAAATACTGGGGAGCATTTGGCACCCATTGCTACCCCTGTTGTTTGGTGAACAAAAAATCTGCCTTCAAAATAAACAGTTGATGTTATGTGATCCTATCTCGCCTACATTCTGACTGATGGGTTCGGAGCCGATCCCTCAGCTCCGACTCGGCATGCTTATGCTATAGAGCGAGGCCTCTTATTGGCTGAGCTATCTTTATCCCAGGATGCACCACCACTAATCCCCCAGATCTCGTTTGCCGCTAACAAGCATAGACGTGGTCTCAACATTGGCTGGGCTAAGTACTATTTATTAGGCTTTTTCCTGTCACAAATTTCCTTATTTTCAACCCAAAAGCTGTTTTAACAGCTATTGTTGCTATATTGGTGTGATTGGCAAATTTTTGTTGGTAACTTCGTGATTTTTTAGTCAGGGAAGGTTTCCCGTTTTAGTTAGAGGGGCCTTCCCCTGTTACTTGACTGTTTGTGTATCTTCTCGGGTCAAGTACCCGTTTAAGTTAGAGGGTCTTGACTCTCTCTGTCTCGTTTTTTGTCTAGTTTAGTCTAAAAAAAAATATATATATTTGTTAAACTGTGTATTTGTTAGAATTTGTTGTATTTAACTAGTGTTTTTTTCAATTAGACAGTTATGTCTAAAGAACACAAACCCTCCGGGTTTAAGAAATGCACAAGGTGTGGGTTTAAAATGTCCATAACGGACGACCACTCCTCGTGCATCTATTGCTTAGGTGCTAAACACCTACAAGAGTCGTGTAGTGTGTGCCACGCGTTCTCTTCTAAAGTCCTCCAGGAGAGGAAAAACAAATTAATCCTCAAGGGATTAATCAAGCCTTCCTTCGAGGAGGCTTTATCTTCCTCTCCTTCTCCTTCAAAAAAGAAGAAAGCGTCGGCTCCGACCAGTCAGTCGGAACCGACCGCTAAAAAGGCTAAGCAGACTTCTCCATGGGCTCCACGGACTTCGGAGCCGAGGTCGGAACGGTCTGCCTCGATGCCTCCAGCCTCGACCCCTCTGGTTTCGGAGCCGAGGTCTGGGGCATCGAGAGGCGGGTCACCCTCATCGGCTCCACTGATATTGGAGCCGATAAGGGTTACCGGCTCAGACTCTTCCCCTTCGGAGCCGAAGTCCCTATCGGCACCAAGGGAAATTTCCTTGAAACCTTCTTCGGAGCCGATAGTTGTTGAGTCCTTTCGGAGCCGGTCCCCGAGCCCTTCGGAGCCGATGGAGAAATCGGTTCGGGCCCGATCGGTATCCTCTAGATCATCCAAGGTGTCTGATTCGGACATCGACAGGGTGCTCCTTCGACTCTTCCAGTCTCCGGTGTTCCAAAAGATGGTTTCGACTCCAGCCCATTTGGCTTCGGAGCCGATGGTCCACTCCCCTACTGTGGTTCCTCCTCCAACAGCTTCGGCACCATTGGAGCCGGTGCTGGTGGAACCTGTGGAGGTGTTAGGGTCGGGCCCGACCCTTGCTCCAACTCCGGCTCTTGGGTCAGAGTTCAGTACACAGACTTCTTCCTTCGGCCCTGGGGGGGAGGCTTCGGGATTGATGTTTTCGGTCCCGAGTCTCCCTCTTGGTGCGTCGGCGGCGGGAGTGCCGTCCACTGTTGTGGCCACGGAGGTGGGACCTTCCCAGGATTCTGGTGGTCCCGCCTTCAGGGCTATGAGGAGTGCTTTAGCCAAATCTTCCTTGGCTACCTCCACGGTTTCCCTAGCTCCTTCCCTACATTTGGAGACTGGGTCGTTGGCAGTCCCCCTGTCCTTAGACAGCAGAGCCCCTGGGCCTCAGGTTACCCCCGCTGGGGTTTCCCCCCCTCCTGGAGGTCCTTCTGAGGCCTCTTCGGAAGAACCTCCCAGGAAGAGATCGTGCAAGAGGAAGCACGTTGACTCCCCTGATGAGTCTCTGATATCCGACACCGATCTTGATGATGCAGAGGGGTCCCCCAAGTCATCCTCGGATGATGTCTCATTTGCAGACATCCTGGAAGCCCTAAAACAACGAGGCGGCTGGCAGTCCAAACCTCCCTCTGCTGATGAGTCTGTGTTCCTGAAGGCCTTCGTGGCTCAGCCCTCCGCCTCCTGGGTGTCTCCGCCCTTCGACGAGCTCTTGGATTTGATCTGTCGAAGGGCGTGGGAACACCCAGACTCTGTGGAACCGGTGCCCGCTCGTCCGAACAAATTTCTCTCGGCGCCCCCTGATAGAGAGTTCCTTACCAAAGGTGTGGCTGTAGATGCTTTGGTGGTGTCATCTGCTACCCAGCAAGATGTAGCAGAGGCTTCTACGTCCGTCCATCCTCCTAATAAGGAGTCTAGGAGCATGGATCGGTACGGAAAGTGCACCCTCAGTTCAGCGGCCTTTACACTGAGGTCCTTGAACTACCTTACGCACTTCACCAGGTTTCAGAGGGATCTGATTAAGGAGCTATCCGATACCCTCTTGGGTAACCTGCCTGACGAGCTGGCCCAGACGGTTGGCTCTCAGCTGGCTACAATGTTGTCCATTTCAAACTCGTCCATGAGGCTCATTTCTTATGCGGCCGAAGGGGTGAGCAGAGCGGCGGGTACAGGCATTGCTCTACGGAGACAAGCCTGGCTCCGTCTGTGTCACTTCGCGGAGGCCTTTAAGTCTTCATTTGCCGACGCCCCCTTTGATGGGTCCTCCCTGTTTGGACCCAAGGTAAAGGACACACTAACCCGCTGTGATCAGGAGGGTAAGACTCTGACTGCCATAGGGGCACGATTTTCCACTCCCTTTCGGCCTTATCCCAAGGCTAAAAGAGGAGGGAAAATGTGGTTCCGTAGATCTCAGAAGCCTTACCCCTCACAGCAGGAGGATTCCCCTTCCAGAGGCAGAGGAGGGGGAAATTCTTCCGGAAGACGCCGTCCCAGAGGCGGCAGAGGCCCTCGCAACACTGGAGACCGCGAGTCCTTTTGTGGCTCTTCAGCCTTTCATAGTCCCTGAGGGATTGCCCGGCTGTGCTGCTCCGGAGCCAGTCGGGGGTCATTTCTCGAAGCACCTAAAGGCCTGGGAAGGTATCACTCAGGACCGATGGGTGCTTCGGATTATCGCCGGAGGTTACTCCATCCCATTCTCTCACTCCCCCCCTCAGTCCAAAAAAATCCCGGACCCGCCACCCAGTCAACGGGATACCGCAGCCTCAGAGTTTCAAAGCTGCTGCAAAAAGGAGTCATCCAACCGGTCCCCGCAGACCAGATCGGATTAGGGACTTACTCAAGATTCTTTTTGGTGCCAAAAAAGACCGGGTACTTGAGGCCCATTTTGGACCTCAGCATCCTAAACCGTTCAGTCAGAAAGTCCAGGTTCCGAATGGTCACCCTACAAACCATTCTCCCATTGCTGGAGAAAGGTGTTTGGATGTGCTCCATAGATCTCAAGGACGCTTATCATATCATGGTACATCGAGCGTCCAGGAGACATCTGCGCTTCAGCCTAGGAGGCAGTCATTTTCAATTCCGTGCGCTGCCCTTTGGTCTCACCACAGCCCCCAGGGTGTTCACCCAAGTGTTTGGCAGTCGTGACTGCTCACCTGAGAAGTCTAGGATTCCAGGTGTTTCCGTATCTAGACGACTGGCTCCTAACTGCCACCTCCAAGCATCTACTTCTGCGGAGCCTTCAAGCCACTATATCTCTGGGCAATTCCCTTGGAATCACCTTCAATTGGCCAAAGTCTGTGTTGCTGCCATCTCAACGAATAAGATTCATTGGGGTAGAGATAGACTCAAACCAGATGCGAGTCTACCTACCTACAGACAAAATACAAACCATACAAGCTCAAGTTCGAGCCTTACTTCCAAGATCCAAAGCCCCAGCCAGAATGGTCCTGCAGCTATTGGGATCCATGTCCGCCACGGTTCTTCTAGTCCCCTTGGCAAGGTTGCACATGAGGATTCTCCAGTGGCTCCTCTCAGCTCAGTGGTCCTTTCAGGAACTCCCCCTCAACCACCTTGTATAGATCACCGAATCTTGCAGACAGGACCTTCGCTGGTGGCTAGTGCCCTCCAACTTGAATCAGGGACGACCCTTTGTTCTACCTCCTCCGGCGGCCACTTTGACCACGGACGCCTCCCAGACGGGGTGGGGGGGCATTCCCTGGGCAGGTCAGTCCAAGGCAAATGGCATCCGGAAGAGATTTTGCTTCATATCAACATCTTGGAAATGAGGGCAGTACTTCTATCCCTTCAAGCCCTTCACGATTATCTCCCTCAGGGCGTGATTGCCGTTCACTCAGACAACATGTCAGTTGTTTGGTACCTGAACAAACAGGGAGGGACCAGATCCTGTCCTCTTTGCAGAGAAGCCATGAGGGTTTGGGAATGGGCAGTCTCCACCAAACGCTTCCTAGTGGCTACTCACATACCGGGCAAGTCCAATGTGATAGCCGACAGATTGAGCAGGACCATCCTCTCTCCTCACGAATGGTCTCTGAATATGACAGTTGCAAGTCAGATTTTCAGTGAATGGGGAGTTCCGTGTTGCAACCTCTTCACGACTCCTCTGAATGCGAAGTGCGAAGAATTCTTCTCCCTAACCCCGGCTCCGGGGAAGAGCCCCATGGACGCATTAGTCCACCCTTGGCCCACCGGCTTGCTTTATGCCTTCCCTCCAGTTCCTCTCCTTCCCAGAGTGATTCAAAAGGCATCTCTCTTGGGGAGCAAAATGATCTTAATTGCTCCTTACTGGCCTCGTCAAGTGTGGTTCCCCTATCTCCGGAAACATGCCCTGCAAGGTCCATGGTTTCTGGATCAGATGCCAGACCTACTGGTTCATCAGTCGGGACTATTCCACCAGTCCCTACACACCTTAAAATTGACGGCTTGGCTCCTCCTCTTCCGACGATAGTCAGGAGTCATACATTGGATCCAGACGTTGTACACATATTATCTTCGGCCCATAAGTCTGCTACAAAGAAACTGTATTCCAGCAAATGGAAAAGATTTACTATTTGGGCTCAACTCCGGGGCCTGGACCCCATTTCTATTCCCGTGGCAGAAGTACTAAAATTTCTGACTTCTCTTTTTAATCAAGGCTCTTCAGTTTCTACCATCAAGGTACAATTGGCAGCAATTTCTAATTTTCACGAATCCATGGATCCACCTTTAATGAGCAACAGATTGTGCAAGACCTTCTTAAAAGGTGCTGCTCTATTGAGACCCCCGATTTCTCATCCTGCACCTCCATGGGATCTTGATATAGTGTTACACGCCTTGACTTCTTTTCCCTTTGAACCGGCAGCTACATGTGATTTAAAGTTTTTATCATGGAAGACTGCTTTTCTGGTGGCGATTACTTCTGCCAGAAGAGTTTCAGAGCTTCAAGCCTTGTCAGTAAAACCCCCGTACTTGGTTTTTCACAAGGACAGAGTATCCCTCAGACCAAATCCTTCCTTTGTCCCTAAGGTTTGTTCTACCTTTTGCTTACAACAATCGTTAGAGCTTCCAGTTTTTTTCCCAAAATACTCTAACAAGGCGGAGTTCATATTCCATACACTAGATGTACACAGACAGTTACGTTTCTATCTAGACAGGACCAAACAAACAAGGAAAACAGATCAGTTGTTTGTATCCTTTGCAGATAACAAATTGGGCAAAGCTGTCACAAAGGTCACTATTGCCAAATGGATCAGGGACTGTATTTCTCAAGCTTATTTTTATTCTAACAAAGAGCTTTCCACCTCTGTCAAGGCTCATTCTACAAGGGCTATGGCTACTTCGATAGCATTTCATTCTAAGCTTGCTATTAGTGACATTTGTGCTGCGGCTACATGGTCTTCCCCGCACACCTTCATTTCCCACTACAAATTAGATGTGGCATCTAGAGGACGAGCTTCATTTGGTTCCACAGTGCTCAGGAGTGTTTTCCAATGAGCCATCCGGGATTTAGGTGCTAGGGACGCTGTCCCATCAGTCAGAATGTAGGCGAGATAGGATCACATAACATCTTTTAGTTATGTACTCACCATAACTTCAGATGTTTGGGATCCATCTCGCCTACATTCCTAATAACCCACCCTCCTTCCCCCTTCCTTGGAGATCAGAGGATATCAGAAGGTCCGAATCCTGTTGTTTCATCTTGAAACATCTAACAATGTTATATAATCAAGTTGTGCATGTGTGCATGTATGCGGACAAACAAGATCTGGAGGATTAGTGGTGGTGCATCCTGGGATAAAGATAGCTCAGCCAATAAGAGGCCTCGCTCTATAGCATAAGCGTGCCGAGTCGGAGCCGAGGGATCGGCTCCGAACCCATCAGTCAGAATGTAGGCGAGATGGATCCCAAACATCTGAAGTTATGGTGAGTACATAACTAAAAGTTTTTCAATATGATTTCCATCATGTCAACTAACAGATTTATTTTGTCATTGCTAATCGTTCCATCAGAGCTTAAACTTTGTGAAAACAGTTCTAAACATTCTTCATGTGGTATTACTGAAAATAGATTGATAATATTAACACTCAGGAACATAAAGGTCTGTTTGGGGTTAAAACTCCTTAACAGTTCTAAACAGTGCCAAGAATCCCATAGAACATGTTGCATGTTTTTTAACATTTTTTGCGAAAAAGAATCTACAAAAGCTGCTAGGGGTTCAGTCTTGGACCCTCTAGCTGCCACTATTGGTCTTAAAGGTGGATTTTCTTGATATTTACGTATTTTGGGAATACCGAATATAGCTGGAATCTTTGGTGTGTCATTAACTAAGTAATCAAATTCAGCTTTGGTAATAGTTCCCTGAAAAAGTGCATCGTATAACCATAAATCTACCTTTGCATAAGCTGTGTTTATTTCATTTTTTTGAAACCCTGACATAGGTGGATGTATCATTTAAAATGTCATATATTTTACTTATATATTCAACTTGCATCATTATCACCACTCCACCACCTTTGTCAGGATACATTAATCTGTAATCTGTGTTGCAAATCAGTTCTTTCAAACATACCCTCTCTTCCCTAGATAAGTTGTCACTATAAACATTTTTTGTTGTGTATTCATCCCTTATTTCACCCTCAAACAGTCTTTCAAAAGTTTGAACCATTGGGTTACAGGGAGGCATAAAACTAATACTGCTTTTCAAAGGTACAGATACTCTTAGGTTTACCTGTAGTTCCTGTCCTGAAAAAAACAGCTGCAAATTCAGTTGCCTAGTAAAGGGCTTTAAATTAATCAAAACATTAGCTAGGTCTGGTTTGAATTCATGCATAAAAGTAAAACATTTCTTCAACAATTTAAAATGAATATCTTGTACAGTAAAGTCACTCTGATTATAAATTGTGAATCCATCCCTACACAAGATATATTCCCCCCATGACATTCTGCATCGAATGTATTGTTAACTTTGGTGATAGTTTCAATCAGTTCAGTTCTTAGTATTTCCCCCTCCTTCTCCTTTTCCCCTTCATTGCCCCTCTGTAAGAGCCTTGTTGGTTCTGCCGCCCATAGCCCGCTTGTCCATCTTGTTTCCGTAGGCGTTCTGAGCGTTTCAGCTGGGGAGAATGCTCCAAAAAATAATAATTGTCCCTAGACAAATCCTCATCCACTTTATATTCGTTGTGATGGCCCTGCAATCTAGCCCTAACACAAATTTGAACAAGAAATAGAAATCCTGATAGGAATGTTTAAAAGCAGGAGATACCCTTTACGATTTTATTATTAAAATAAGGAATGAGATTAAAAAAGGTAGATATTCCAAGTTTATTCCAATTTAAAAAAACTGATCATTTCAATATAGAGACGAAAAAAGAATTTTGAAGGTGCTATAATGATTATGCAGCACAATAAAGAAACCCCTGGATTGATTACTATGTTAAATACCTTGTGGGCTGGAGTATTTGATATGGATTTTAAATCAAAAATAGATATGAAACCAAGAGTAGCTTACAGCAGGGACAGGAACACCAAGGAGTTGTTAGAACTGGAAGATACTAGACCTTCTAAGAAGTACAAGTCAGGCATAAGTGAATGTGAGGCATGTAGTTTTTGTAAATTTATCAATGACGGACCATACATAGCAGTTGCGGGGTATCATAGGAATCTGCAGTGCCCAGGTAGATGCAACTGCAATACAAAAATGGTGTTTTACATTGCAACATGTTCCATCTTCCTGAGTTTTTATGTGGGCAAAACGATAAGAAGGTTGAGAGACAGACTAGGGGACCATACCAGGGATATAAAAACTAGTAAAACAAGTGCCTTGTATGCCCATATTACTACTTGTACTAATTTCACAAGATTCTTATTCTTTATTACTGATTGGGTGCATACCGATGAGAGGAGTGGAGATTCAAAATTAGAGATTGAGCTAAGGAAACCAAGTGGCAGTTACATTTAAATGCCATAGTAGAACCTGGGTTTAATGAAAATGTATCAGTTTCAAGTGTTTTTAAAACTAAGAGGAAGGAACTTTGATTGAAACAAATATGGTGATCAGGTTAATCAAATTAGCGTATGAGGCTTCCAAAACATTATTCTTATCAACACACAATTGTTAATGGTTTTATATGCATTAATGTTGGAAAATATGGTTTCAAGATGAAATATTGAACCTATTTGTTTATTTATTAATACTGATTGTTTAAATAGATGTCTGTATTTTTTTTAATATTAATGTCTTCTGGCTTTTCCCGTTTAGGGATCGCCACAGTGGAACTCCGGTCCACTAATGATTGTCAGTGGATTTTTTTTTTTTTTTTGAAAAAATCATTAATGTTAAGTTGTCAATCTCGCCTTCATTCTTGCTTGATGGGTTCGGAGCCGATCCTCGGCTCCGACTCGGCACTTTGCTAAGCTCGAGAGTCACTTTTACCAGCTCGAGGCAGCCACATATCCCATGATGCAAGGCGGTAAGTACCCAGATCTCGTTTGCCGCTTCGCTGATGAGGTCCTCCTTTTGCCAGCTCCTGGTAAGTGTTAGCTTTTAACTGCTTTTTGCCCCTAAAATTTAATATTTTTCACCTTTCTTTAAAATACCTTCCTTTTTACTTAATTGTAAGCCCTTTTCTGACTAAAATTATTTTTCCTTCCCTTCTTTAGTCGGGCCTTCATTCCCTCCCATCCCCCCCCCCTGTTAGGGTGTGTGTATGTGAGAGGTTATTTACAATACTTTTTAGATAACTTTAGTTGTCTAATTGGGACTGTGTTGTGGTGTTCTGTTTGTGCAACTATGTCCAAAGAAAGGGTCTCAGGCTTTAAGAAGTGTAACTCGTGCTGTCAGAAGATGTCTCTGACAGACGGTCACACTTCTTGTTTATATTGCCTGAGACCTCTCCACCTGTAGGACTCCTGTGCGATTTGTCATTCCTTTAGCCAGAGAGTCCTGCAGGAGAGGAGAAATAAGTTGATTTTAAGGGGTCTCCTTAAACCAGAGGGCTCTCCGGCCAAATCGGCTCCGAGCAAGACTTCAAAGTCTTCCAAGGCCCAGGCTTCTGTGTCTAAGCCTGTGGCCTCGGTTCCGACTCCTTCGGAGTCGAAATCGGCTCCGGCTGGAGCCGATCCTGTTTTGCAAAAATCTTCGGCACCGATGGCTATCTGTGCCGATACTGTTACGGTCACATCGGTGTCGGCTCCAACTGGCGCCGACCACCATGTGGCTCAGGCTTCGGTGTCGGCGCCGACCGGCACCGACACCGTTACTGTTATGTCTGTATCGGCTCCGGCTGGAGCCGATGCATCGAGACTTTCTTTCGGAGCCGAAAAGTCCTCGGCACCGTCTGCATCTATGGTTTCTTTGGCTCAGCTGGTTCCTTCGAGGAAGAGGTCCAGGTCCCCTTCCTTGGAACCGATACTCTCGGCTCCGGCCTCACCTCTCCTCTCGGAACAGAGCCATCGGAGCCGATCATCTAGGTCATCCAGGCTTTCAGACCATGATTTAGAGAGGGTGGTCAGTAGATTATTGAAATCACAGGCACTGGCCCAGATGCTGCATAGTCCGTCTCAACAGACGACTATTAGTCCACACCCTCTTGAAGTTCCTCCTTCGACTCTACCTCAGAGTTTGGAGCTGGAGTCTTCGGGATAGTTTCTGCTATGGCTGAGGCGGATACCCCCTTCTGCACCCTCGGCATCTACTCATCTCCTCTTGAGACCTTCCTTAGAGGGATTCGTGGTCGGGCTTCCTGGTCTCCTCTGAGGGGTGAGTGGCATCGGACCCTTGTCCGACCCCACTCTTCCCTTGGAGCCTCGGCCTTGGTGAGCTCGGCTCCGACATCTGCCTCGGAGCCTTCCCTTTCAGTGGGCCCTGGAGTCCCGGTTTCTTCAGAACGGGTTCTCTCGGACCTCCCTGGGAGGGGGGGCCTTCGAGGTGATGAAGAGTGTGCTGGCCACTGGGCTCAGCCAGCAGTCTATTCCCTTAGCTCCTCCCTCTACAGTGCCTGTCGATATCTCTGCCATCTCTCTTGCTCCCGGACCCAGAGATCCTCCGCCTCAGGTTTCCCCACTGGGAATAACCCCCTCTTCCGAGGATTCTCCTGATCAGTCAGGAGATCCTCCGCCCAAGAGGACTTGTAAGAGGAAACACCTAGACTCCCCTGAGTCTATCACTTCAGATACCGGCTTAGATGAGTCGGAGGGATCCCCAAGATCCCCTCTGAGGATGTCTCCTTTCAGACATCCTAGAACTCCTAAAACAGAGGGGAAACTGGCCCTCCACAAATCCCTCTGAGGATGAGTCGGTATACCTAGAGGCGTTTGGATCTCAGCCCTCCACCTCCTGGGTGTCTCCGCCTTTCGACCCCCTTATGGAGGTTATTGCTCGAAAGGCTTGGGCTGCTCCTGACTCTGTAGAGCCAGTTCCTAGGAGGCCGTCTAAATTTATTACTGCCCCTTCGGAAAAGCAATTCCTTACGAAAGGTGTCCCTGTTGATGCCATGGTGGTGGCGGCTGCCACTAAGAAGGAACTTGCAGATCCTTCCGTACCTGTCCATCCTCCTAATAAGGATTCTAGGACTATGGATAGGTATGGTAAGCGGATGTTCTCTTCAGCGACCTTTGCTATGCGCTCGCTGAACTACTTATGTCACTTCACCAGACTCCAAAGGGACATCCTTAAGGAACTAGGTGAAGTAGTACAGGATCCTACGGCTGCAGGGGCTCAAGAGAAAATTGCTTCTCAGCTAGGAATCCTTAATTCTATAGCTAACTCCTCCATGCGACTGATATATGCAGCAGATGGAGCGAGTAGAGCCGCAGGTACAGGGGTGGCTCTTAGACGTCAATCCTGGATGCGTTTCTGTAATTTTGCAGATCCCTTTAAGGCGTCCTTCACAAACTCTCCCTTTGATGGGTCAGCTTTGTTTGGCCCTCAAGTGAAGGATACATTGACCAGGTGTGAACAGGACGGCAAGACTCTTTCTGCCGTAGGGGTCCGTTTTTCCACCCCTTCTAGACCTTACCCTAAAGGACAGAAGGGTGGAAAGATGTGGTTCCGCAAATCCCAAGGAGTCACGCCAGATACACGTGGTCAGTTTACCCCTAGAGGCAGAGGGGGTAATAACAGACGCGCTCTAGAGGCAGAGGGGGTCCACAGAACCAGGGAAGCAGAGAGCCTCTCTCTGACAAGCCCTTCCAGCATCCCTGAGATGTTGCCCGACTGTCCATCCTTGGAGGCAGTCGGGGGAAGACTATCGCTGTACCCAGAAGCCTGGCGTTCCCTCACTCAAGACAGATGGGTACAGTCGATTATATCCGAGGGTTACAAAATTCCTTTCAAGGAAAGTCCCTTCTCTCACACAAATTCCCTTCCAGATGTACCACCCGGTCTAAGGGAAGTTGCAGAGTTAGAAGTATTAAAGCTTCTACAAAAAAGAGCCATTCAGCCAGTTACAACAGACCATTCAGAGCCCGGAATCTACTCAAGATTCTTTTTGGTCCCCAA
This sequence comes from Protopterus annectens, assembly GCF_019279795.1. Classification (NCBI taxonomy): domain Eukaryota; kingdom Metazoa; phylum Chordata; order Ceratodontiformes; family Protopteridae; genus Protopterus; species Protopterus annectens. Next base: position 89,591,818 of record NC_056736.1, on the reverse strand, counting down.
AAAGACGGGAGACTGGAGACCAATATTGGATCTCCGCAGACTCAACAAGTCTGTGAGAAAGACAAGATTTCGAATGGTCACACTTCAGTCAATTTTGCCCTTCCTAGGGAAGGACAACTGGATGTGCTCAGTAGATCTTCAGGACGCGTACTATCACATAAAAATTCACAGACGCTCCAGAAGGTTTCTCCGCTTTCGGCTGGGGTCCAGTCATTTTCAATTCAGAGCCCTGCCCTTTGGTCTCACTACAGCCCCCAGAGTGTTCACCAAATGCATGGCAGTGGTCACGGCTCACCTGAGACGTCAAGGATTCCAGGTGTTTCCGTATCTCGACGACTGGCTCCTTTCAGCCACCCCCAGGCATCAACTTCTTCAAGCCAGGGATTACACATTAAATCTCTGCACTCAATTGGGAATTTCGATCAACTACGAAAAATCCTCCTTATTGCCCTGCCAGTCTATTACTTTCATAGGCGCAAACTTAAACACTGTTCGGATGTCAGCAACCCTCACAGACCAAAGAATCTCAGATAAACAAAGTCACGTGAGGATCATCCTTGCCAGCAAAAAGGTACAAGCCAGAATGGTTCTGAAGGTGTTGGGCCTCATGGCTGCAGCCATTACCCTTCTTCCAATGGCCCGCTTCTACATGCGTCTGCTTCAGTGGATGTTGTTCACTCAGTGGTCTTACCAACAACTTCCAATGCGTCACCAAATCCTGGTGACACAAATTTGCAAGAATCATCTTTCATGGTGGATTACTTTCCCCAAATTCACCAAGGCAGACCCTTTGTATCCCCGGCCCCGGTAGCCACTGTCACTACGGTCGGCTCCCTGATCGGGTGGGGGGGTCATTATCAGGGCAGGATGGTTCATGGGACGTGGCAACCGTTCGAATACCACCTGCACATAAATGTCCTAGAGATGAGAGCAGTGCTTTTAACGTTGCAAGCCCTCAACGACTTTCTTCCCTTGGGAACAATTGCAGTTCACACAGACAACATGTCTGTAGTATGGTATATCAACAAACAGGGCGGAACCAAGTCCTACCCCTTGTGTCGAGAAGCTCTCAGACTTTGGCAATGGGCGATCTCCTCTCATCGGTTTCTGGTAGCAACGCATATCCCTGGGAAAACCAACATTCTAGCGGACAGATTGAGCAGAGCTATTGTCATGCCTCACGAGTGGTCTCTCAAACAATCTATAGTGGAAGAGATTTTTCTAGAATGGGGCCGCCCATGTTGCGATCTTTTTGCTACTCCCCAAAACAGCAAATGCCCAGACTTCTTTTCTCTCTTCCCACTGCCAGGCCATCCCCCCAGAGATGCTCTAACCCAGGATTGGCCCCAGGGACTTCTTTATGCCTTTCCTCCCTTTCCACTGATTCCACAAGTTCTCCAGAAAGCCACTGTTTTGAGAGCCAAAATGATTCTCATTGCTCCCTATTGGCCTCGACAAATTTGGTTTCCGTTCCTCCATCGTCACCTTTTGGTGCAGCCGTGGCATCTGGACCCAGTACCAGACCTTCTGATTCGCCAATCGGGTCAGCTGCACCGGTCTATCCCTTCTCTCAACCTCACAGCATGGTTGCTCAACTTCCTTCCTTAGCCAGGCTTCCTATGATCTCTAATCCTGTTAGGGACATCATAGTAGCTTCCCTAAAATCCTCTACTAGAAGGATTTATACCAGCAAATGGAAACGCTTTTCTTGTTGGGCAAAAGCTAAAAATATTGATCCCTTTACTGCTCCAGTTCAAGCAGTTTTGGATTTCTTAGCGGAAATCTTTCACGCGGGCTCTTCTTCTTCCACGGTCAAAGTTCAGTTGGCTGCTATCTCGAACTTTCATGTCGGGTTCGCAGATCACAACATTATGTCCCACAGGCTTTGTAGAGCCTTCTTAAAAGGAATTTTTCTCCTGAAACCTCCAGTCAGGAGGAGTCCTCCTCAATGGGACCTAAATTTAGTGCTGACATCCTTGATTCTTCCTCCCTTCGAGCCAGCTGTTTCATGTTCCCTGAAATTTCTTTCATGGAAAACTCTCTTCCTGGTTGCTATTACGTCGGCTAGGAGAGTGTCTGAACTTCATGCTCTCTCTGTTCGTCCCCCTTATTTGGTCTTCCACAAAGACAGGGTATCCTTGAGAACTAATCCGACCTTTTTGCCTAAGGTCGCCTCAAAGAGTAATTTGAATCAGTCTATTGACCTTCCTGTATTTTTCCCAAATTAATCAAACAGATCGGAACAAAAATTACATTATCTTGATGTTCACCGCCAACTCAGATATTATTTGGACAGAACAAAACAATTCAGGAAATCTGATCAGCTCTTTATTTCTTATGCTGATAACAAAAAAGGCCTTCCTGTCTCAAAAGTGACCTTATCTAGATGGCTTTCTTCTGTCATCTCTGAAATCTATCAGCTCAGGGGAAAACAGCTGTGCTCAAAACCTAAAGCGCATTCAACCAGAAGCTTAGCCACTTCCACAGCCTTTCAGGCTAGACTTCCATTAGACACTATTTGTGCAACAGCCACTTGGGCCACTCCTCATACCTTTGTTTCTCATTACAAATTGGATTTGGCCTCCAGGGACAGAGCCAGTTTTGGCTCTACATTTCTCAAGAGTCTGTTCCACTGAGCCACCCAGGATAGAGGTGCTAGGGACACGGTCCCATCAAACAAGAATGAAGGCGAGATTGACAACTTAACATTGAGAAGTTATGTACCTACCATAACGTTCCATGTTAGTTGTCTTCTCTCGCCTTCTTTCTTGCGACCCTCTCTCCTTCCCCCTGGCCTGGACAGACCTTTTTCTCCCTACATGGAAGAATGCTTCTTAAGACCGTACAGTTCTGGTCTTCCTAACCCATCCTTCAGGCTTTTTCTCTGCCTTCTTTCTTCCTTTTGGGAAGTTTTTTATGCTAGGTGTTATTGCCTATAGACAACAAACGAGATCTGGGTACTTACCGCCTTGCATCATGGGATATGGGGCTGCCTCGAGCTGGTAAAAGTGACTCTCGAGCTTAGCAAAGTGCCGAGTCGGAGCCGAACCCATCAAGCAAGAAAGAAGACGAGAGAAGACAACTAACATGGAACGTTATGGTAAGTACATAACTTCTCATTTTATCTCATGTCCATCTCCAAAATGGGCTTACATGAAATAAAATCATTTAATCCTGATGGGGTAGTTGCGTCCAGAAATAGCTGCCACCATACTACTTTGAAATTTAATGTTTTCTTGAAATCCCCTCCTCTGGGATCTATCTGTATAATATCTAATAGGGCAAATTTAAATTCATGTTTAGCCCCCATTTTCTCAACATGCCTGGATAATGCATTTGTAGGATCTTTTTTAGATATACTGTAGATATGATCATATACACGCTTTCTGAAGCATCTTTCTGTTTTGCCTATATAGTAACTGGTACATGTGCAACATTTAGCCATATAAATCACCATTTTTGTATTGCAGTTGCCTTTTCTAAATTTCACCAACTGTCTGTATTCATTGTTAATGTATATTTTATCTTTTTCCAATATATATTTGCATTGGTTGCATGCACCACATTTTTTGGTACCACTTACTGTATTTTGCAATTTGTTGATCTCTACACTTCTCATACCATCTCTAGGGGACTGTTGTAATTGTTTCTTTATATTGCAACCCATTTTATAAACTGTTCATGGTTTGTGACCCACAATGTCTCTCACATTGCCATCTGCGGATATCATATACCAAAATTTGTTCATAATGTCTAATACTTGATTTGAAATAGGGTTATAACATATAATGAATGACCTCTGGTGACAACTTGTATCTTTCATACAATCATTTTTATTAGTATTATTGCTTATAACATTGTTGTTGTTACAATTAATTAATCCAGCTCCAAAAAGTGGCTTATATTTTTTTCCCCACTCATTTATTACATATTGTTCTACATCCTTCAACATTTTTGACGAGTAACCCTTATCACTAAACAACTTGTCAACTTGACTGCTGCTTTAAGAAGTATATACAAACAGCTGATATTTGGTGCCAGATTTTGAATTTCAGGCGTATACAGCTTAGTACCGGTGTTCTGAAGAAGCTCACATGCAGTGAGTGAAAGCACTTATCCATTCACGTTGTATTTGGTCCTTGGATGTTTTTACACTAATGGTTTATGTATAGTGGCATATGTTGCGAATAAACTTTCGTCTACTCACAGAAGGAGGTGGTACACTTATTGGAGTTTCCAGGCGTTCACTATATTGTTGGTTACTTTGGGATTTGGATATTCTGCAACCTTTAAAGGCGGCACACCCATTCACGCACGCACCTACCTGCATGTCTTTAAACATCACTCGACCGCGGGGAGGACATGCAGACTCTGCACAGAAGGTGCTCCAGCCAAGAATTGGACGGGAGAACTTCTTGCTCTGAGGTGACAACACTAAATGCTGCACCACAGCGGCTGATTAATGTGTTTATTTGCAATGATGTTCATCGTGCATACAGCTGCAGTCATAACAGATGGGTTCTCCTGCCGTCAGGCGGATCCTCGGTCGGCCGAATTCCAAAGTCTAGGTCCGGCGTCGGTTGTCGTCGCTTCTTCCCTGACGTCAGTGCGACAGGGGTATAAAAGAACCAGCCGACGCCATGTTCTCCAGTCTTTCTTGCCACGCGGTGCCCGAAGCAGAAGCAGTTCGCAAGTGCCGGTCAGCCAGCTCCTGAGATTACGAAAAATTTGGAAACCGAAGTCTTCTTAAAAGCTAAGTACCCCGTTGGGGAAACTTTTCTTGCCTCAGACCGATGTCAGACAAAGTTAATAATTGTATTTCTTGTGGGAAGCAAATACTGCATAAGGATTTCCATTCCCTCTGTATTCCTTGTTTAGGCCCAGACCACGACGTCTCGGTCGGTCACTGTTGTGCTACATTCAACAAACGCACTATTAAGCGTCGGGCGGAGTTCGCCCAGCATTTTTTTGGGAAAGCATTTAACTATATCATGTCGTCGGATACTCCGACACCGGTTTTGTCTAAAAAACGCAAAGACAAGGACCGCCACTCGAGGTCCGCGGCCTCTGACACCATGCCAAAGCCGACTACACGTGGTCCGGTTCTCAATGAGGCGCCTACGCAGCCCCTGACTACCGACGACACATCTTTGGCAGTGTCTCCTGCACCCGAGGTCTCAGGCTCCTCGGCCCACACCCCGACTACAGATACCGAAGCCACTCTTGGCATTGAAACACAGAATGTGGACAGGTCCACCTCCACTCAAGATGTCTTCAGACCTTCCTCTTCTTTCTCCATCAAGGCTTTCACTAAGTCTAAAGCAACCATGCACCCTAAGAGACCAGTTACACAGGGCCCATCTCCAGGCCCCATGCCTAAGAGACAGATGCTTAAAATGGCTGAGGATTTAATTACTCTAATCAGAGGTTCTCAGCCACCTCCGGACAAAAGGCCCAGAGTGGAGGAAGATTCTCCCTCCTCTGATCAGGGATACATTATTTCAGAACACTCTGATGATCAGGAACAGGCTTACTCCCCGTTTGAAGACTCTGATGCAGAGGAGTCTATTCCTTCTGTATCCCCCCTGAGGATTTCTCATTTGGGGAAACTTTGCATACCTTAAGAGAACACTTCCACTGGGAAGGCCAGGATTATTTAGATTCCAAGAAAAGGCTCAGGGAATTTCTTTTGTTACCCCAGCACAGGCCTCTGGCTATACCTCCTGTGTTGGACATCCTAGATGATGTTTACTCGGAGGCCTGCCTTAACCCGGACTCTCTACCTCCAGCTCCAGTTAAGCCTGACAGGTACTACAGGGTTCCTGACTCTCACCAATTTCTTTACAAAAGCCATGCTGCTGACTTAGAAACCATCTCACAGGGACCCAAGGGAGTTACGGCTTCCATTGCCAAAAATCCATTGCTTTCCGAGAGAGATTCCAGATCCTTAGAAAGGTGGGGAAAAAAGGTATATACCTCGGCTACCTTAACCATGAGGGCCTTAAACTGTCAGTTTCATATGCTAAAATACCAACAGTTTCTGTTATCTCAGTTGAAAAGTAAAATGTCACAACCTGAACAACCAGACTTGAAGGAGTTGCAGGATTTGATGCATAGTGCAGAACAAGTGGGTAAACATACTTTACAATGTGGTTTTGATGCTCTAGAGGCCTCATGTAGAGCTGCTGTTACAGGCTCAGTCATACGCAAGCATGCTTGGCTCAAGGAACAAACCTTGCCTGATCATGTCAAAGCTAAATTACTAGACGCCCCTATTCAAAAGGATGTACTATTTGGGGCAAATGCTGAGGAAGTATTACGAAAAATGGAGGAAAAAGCTAAATCAATGCAAACTGTGAAAGAATTTCTGCAGGTTCAACCACCACGTTTTAGTAGAAATTGGCCTTCCAAAAACTGGTCCTTTCCTGCCACGGACAGACCCCAAAGAGGCAGATACAGTCGCCCGAGGGGCAGAGGACAACCTCAAGGATCGTACAGAGGCAGACAATGGCAAACTCCTACACCAAGAGGTGGTGAGGACAACTCACAATCTTTCAGAAAGCAAACCCAATGACTTTCCCCTTTGCAGGCCAACCAGGTCTCAAATGGCAGCCCCCTTAGGAGGAAAGCTGGCACTATTCTCAAAAAATTGGCATGTTGTCACAAAGGACAAATGGATCCTGGACATTATAAACAGAGGCTACAAATTCCACTTTCATACCCTTCCAAAAATGAGAGGCATGCCAAAACTGCCACACAATCAAAGGGCAGAGGCACAAAAGCAAATTCAGATCTTATAAACATGAAAGCTATTCAAGAGGTACCTACACATGAACAAGGTCAGGGTTTTTATTCCAGGCTATTTCTGGTGCCAAGGAAGGGAAAAGATTGGAGACCTATTTTGGATCTTTCCATCCTAAACACATTCCTACTTGTACCAAAATTCAAGATGCTCACTCTACAGCAACTTCTTCCCATGCTGAGCAAGGAGTCTTGGCTGGTAACATTGGACCTCAAGGAGGCATACCTGCATGTCCCAATCAGACAAAATTGCAGAAGATACCTCAGATTTCCTGCAGGTTCAACACATTATCAATTCTCTGCATTGCCCTTTGGCTTATCTACTGCGCCCAGAGTATTCACGAAATGCCTGGCATCAATAATTGCCTACTGCAGACTTCAAGGGATACAAATATACCCTTATTTGGACGACTGCCTGATCCAAGCGGACAGCAAACACATTCTTCTGAAACATCTGGCTTATGTAATAATGTTATTAAACTCTCTGGGATACACAGTCAACAAAGAGAAATCAAGGCTAATACCCTCTCGAAATATAATTTTCCTGGGTGCCAATTTGGACACAAACACCCAGATGGCCTTCCTCACGCCAGAGAAGCAGGGGCAACTAATTCAATACTTCAAAACACTGGCAAATTGCACCAGGCTGACTGCAAGGAAAATCCTGCAGGCTCTGGGATTCATGGCATCTTGCATCTTGCTAATCCCATGTGCAAAGCTGCATATGAGAAAACTACAATGGTACCTGAAAAACGTATGGTCTCAACACAGCCACAGTTTGGAAACCAATAATACCACTACTTCCATGTCTGCAAAAGGAATTTCTGTGGTGGGCTCAAGCATGTCAAGCAAACACAGGTCTTCCATTCAGCAAGCCTCAAGCAAATCAAGTCATCACAACAGACGCCTCGTACTACGCCTGGGGGACGCACATGACAGACCGGTGCATTCAGGGCAAATGGTCCCAAAAAGAAAAGCACCTTCACATCAATCAAAAAGAAATGCTAGCAGTAATAAATGCTATTATAGCTTTCAAGGACCTTCTACAACCAGGTCAACTATTGATAAGAATGGACAACACCACAGTTATGTGGTACATAAACAAGCAGGGAGGAACACATTCCTATCCCCTATGCAGACTGGCCATATCACTTTGGAACATGGCCATGGACTTACAAATGGAACTACAAGCACAGTACTTGCCAGGCAAGGAAAACACGCTGGCAGACAACCTAAGCAGAAATATGACTGATCCACACGAATGGATGTTGCATCCAAATGTTTTTACAGAAATAATCCAAGAATGGGGAAGGCCAGACATAGATCTCTTTGCCTCCCACAAAAATCATCAATTGACAAAATTCTGCTCGAGGACCTTCCACCCAATGGTCTGGAGAGTGGACGCTCTCACTTTCAGCTGGACATCAATGACAGTTTATGCCTTCCCGCCTCTTCCTCTGCTGCCCAAAGTCCTATTGAAGAACAGAGCAGACAGACCAAAGAAGATCCTCATTGCTCCGGACTGGCCAAGGCAACACTGGTACCCACTCCTGAGGATCCTGACTCATTCCCCTCCATGGACCCTGCCTCTAATGCCTCTTCTTCTGACTTAGCACAGCTTCAAAACTCTTCACAGTCAGCTAAAAACACTCAATCTAACTGCATGGAAAATTCCTTAGCATCACAGCAGGCCCTACTCTCCAAGGAGGTGCAGGATGTCATTTTGGAGGCCAGAAGGCCATTAACTAGAAAAGCTTACTCCACAAAATGGAAACGTTTTTTTTGTCTGGAATAAGAAAAAGGGCCAGAACCCTGGAAAACTGAATTTACCTCAACTACTAGAATATTTGGCTGAACTACTAAGCAGTGGACTTTCGTTCTCCTCCATCAAAATCCATGTCTCAGCCATTTCTGCAGAATACAGCACTGATCCTCCTTTATTCTCGCACCCTCTTTTAAGACAGTTCCTCAGAGTGGCTAAGAATTTAAGACCTCCAAGGAAACAACCAATACCTGCTTGGCATCTAAATTTCATTCTGGAAAAACTGACTTTGCCTCCTTTTGAGCCAGCTGCTTCATCAGATTTGCAATATTTGTCCTGGAAAACAGCTTTCCTTCTGGCTATCACCTCAGCTCGTAGAGTTTCAGAACTACAGGCCCTCATGGCTGTCCAGCCTTTTATCATCTTCCATCAGGACAGAGTTTCATTACGAACCAACCCTTCCTTTATGCCTAAAGTGGCATCCAGGGTAGCTTTAAATCAGGCCATACATTTACCTACTTTTTATCCCAATCCTCAAAACAAAGGGGAGAGATTACTACATTCCTTGGACATCCACAGGCAACTGCTTTATTATTTGGACAGAACAAAGCCTTTCAGAAAATCAGAACAGCTCTTTGTGGCCTATGCGATAGGAGCTCCAGGAAAGCCAATTTCCAAGCAGACAATCTCAAAATGGATATCCCACTGCATATGCTTTTGCTATTCCTTTCATGGCAAAACTGTTCCTACAGGCATTAGAACTCACTCCACCAGGGCCACGGCCACCTCTGCAGCCTTCCTCAGAGGAGTTCCTACCAAGGATATCTTGGAAGCAGCCACTTGGACTTCTGTCCATACCTTCTCCAAACACTACAACCTACCATTATACTCCAAATCTAGAGCAGGCTTTGCCACTGCAGTCTTGCAGGGGATTTTGGCTCCTCCTAGTTCCACCTAGTGCCTACCACCCCTTTCTTAGCTTTGGGATTCTACCCATCTGTTATGACTGCAGCTGTATGCACAATGAACATAGTACAGTTTTATACCTACCATAAATGTAGATGTTCGAGTGCTAATGCAGCTGCAGTCCAGGTTTCCCTCCCTCCTTCCCCTCTAGGGGTATTCCTTTATGGTGTATTTGCTTGCAACTACTGTTTTTTGATTATATTGCATTGCATTACTTCATAATTTTATGTATTGCCTTCCTTCTGGGGGCACCTGACATCTGGGGCAAGAAAAACTGAAGAACATGGCGTCGGCTGGTTCTTTTATACCCCTGTCACACTGACGTCAGGGAAGAAGCGACGACAACCGACGCCGGTCCTAGACTTTGGAATTCGGCCGACCGAGGACCCGCATGACGGCAGGAGAACCCATCTGTTATGACTGCAGCTGTATTAGCACTCGAACATCTACATTTATGGTAGGTACAAAACTGTACTTTGTGTTTTGAATAGAGGGAACGAAGGAGTTAAAATGATTGTTTTAGGAAGTTACATCAGTGGTTCAAATTTGTATGAAAGATATGACATGCCAGTGTTGCACAACTCTGATGATGCCTTTGTAATATGAAAGCACTCATTCATGATAGTGCTTTATTATTTTGCTATTATATCTATGGTGTTTTTAATAATAAATTGCTACTAACACAGTTTATTGTATTTCCATGATGACCATGGGTCATGACTTGAAACGCAGGCTTGAAAACTGCTTACTAGAATGTCTGTATTTAGGACTTATCCCTAAGGAACTGTATGTTTATTTTATAGTGCAGAATCCACTTGTACCCCAAATGCATGGTTTACCAAAAAATACATAAGCATCCCATGAGGCCTCCATTTAGACCCATTGTAGCAGGTGGGGGCTGGTTGACAGAGCCTGTCTCTGGGTTTCTGGATAAACTTAGAAAGGTTTTGAATGAATCTGAGGTAGTGTTAAGGGACACAGAACATTTTTTAAGGCATCTATATAATGCAACAAGTGAAGAGAATAGTAAAAGCATTGAGGTCCTGGCAACTCTAGATGTGATCTCATTATTTACATGTATTCCCAATCAGGAAGGGATAATTTATTTTATTTTTATTTTATTTTATTTATCATTTGTTGACCGGGAAAGTCCGACTAGGTTCCATAATGATGGTGAAAAGTTCCTTAGATAGATATGGAAAACTTTGAACAAAATAGGTGGACTTTTTCTGTCTACTTCTGGAATTAGTTCTAGATTACTTCTAGTTCTAGTTCTGGCAAAAAACAGGAGTTGCTATGGGCACTAGATGTGCAAACTCCTATGCCAACTTAGTAATGATGGAATGGGAATATCAACACATTCTAAATAATTTGAACCCACATATAATTATATATCAACGTTTTGTGGATGATCTTTTTATAGGTTGGCAGGGGGATGAAGAGAGTTTATAACTTTATACCCAATATTTGAATACCAGCAGTAACTTTCTTAAATTCACCCTAAACAAATCCATGAGTAAAACAGATTTTTTGGATGCAACTATAGCTAAACAAGGAACTGGTCTAACCACCAGCATTCATAGGAAAGAATGCCATCGCCCCACGTATTTGCACAGGGAAAGTATGCATCCACAACACATTTTTAGTAATATCATTAAGGGACAGGCTGTGAGGACCTCAAGTTTATCCTGTGATGGCAAGGACTTTTGTGAGGGACTATGCTGTCTATGGGGTGACTTTATGGGTAGAGGGTATGGACCATCTGTAAATTGACAAGGCATATAGTAAAACAAATTAAGAAAGAGGAGGGAGGGCCAAGCCCTATTTTTGACAACAAAATGATACAGTTAAGTACACTGAAAATAGTTCTGTGAAAATGCCCGTGGTTATTACCTATACATCAGAGGTGAATAGGATTAGGTAGGGAAGTGTTCAGAATTAACTGGCATATCTTACACACTGATGAGAAGGTAAAAGAGCTGGTAGGCCAGCGGCCTATTTTCGTGTATGAAAACAAAAAGAACCTTAAACAACGTTTATGTTATCCTAAATTATATCATAATTTAAGGGTAGGACAATGGGGTACACGTAAATGTCAGGAATGTGCATACTGTGATTATATTGATCTGTCTTGTGTATTTTAATAATCCAGAGACAGGCTATTAATGGAAACTTAGGGTTTCAGCAGACTGCAATACACAGAATGTTATTTATGCAGCACACTGTGTTTTGTGCTTCAGATTTTACATAGGTAAAACTAATCAGAAACTGAAAGACAGAGTGCAGGATCATTTGTATTGTATGAGAAGAGGGAATGACTGTAGTGCTTTAGCAAAACACACACTAACAAATGACAGCACACACACATTTGTATTCCAAGTTTTGCAAGTTGTGACAGAGTGTGGGGTGGGGTGGGGGGACTTAGTAAACATGACAGAAAATACAGAATTATAGTGGATTTTAAGGTTCAAAGTGCATAGGGGAATGTGTCTGAATGGCCATTTACCCCTAAAACCAGTATTAAAGGCAAAGAGAAATAGATAAATGTATTATTCGTTATTCTTGTGGTTTTACTTGCTACTTTATGTGCTGTTTTTAGATGCTGTTGCTTTAAAAATAAATGCCTGGTGAGTCAGTTAGGATTCTGCGTTGTCATGTTAATTGATACTAAAATTTAGTATAAAAGAAGTTCATTTGCTTTACTTTTTTGTCTGATGAAGCGGTGGTAAACACTGCGAAAGCGCTAACATTTAATAAAACCTGTGGATTTTGCAACTGCTGAGCCTTGTCTTTCTGCCTGTTACTAGCTGTGGTTTTGCTTGGAATTTTGTTTGGGTCTGCTGCTGGAGTACACTCAGTGCTTTTAGATTTTCTTGTTACATTTTAATGTGTTTATTTGCAGTGTTGTGTTTTGAATAGAGGGGACATAGGGGTTAAAATGATTGATTGTTTTAGGAAGTTATGTCAGTGGTTTGCATTTGTATAAAAGATACGACATGCCAGTGTTGCATAACTCTGATGCCTTTGTAAGGCGAAAGCTCTCCGTAGTGATAGTGTTTTATTATTTTACTGTTATATCTATGGTGTTTTTAACAATAAATTGCTGGTAACACAGTCCATTCCATTTCTGTGGTGATTTAGACAAATGTATTTTTTTTTGGCTCATTAATTCTGGTTGGGTCTGCTATCTGCACAATTTTCATGCATGAAAACAAATTTGAGGGAACCATGTAAGTAATACCTCATCAAATAAGAACCGAGTACTAGTAAGATCTGAAAAGTAATGAGGAGTGTCCTTTATTAGGCAGACAGCAGCTTTCTGCATTAGTTCAAGACAGTGAAGTCCTGAATCTGGAAGCAGATGTCCTGATTTGATGAAAAAAAAATGGGTATAAACTACCGCTGCCTATATCCTTATGAGAAAGATGGAAGAGGGAGTTGTAGATGTCCCTCTGAAGAAATTTTAACCAACAGCGATCTTGTCACTGGTTAAGAGTAAAGAAAAAGCTAAGAAGTTAAATACAAGGAGCGTGGATTGTGATGAGCTACAGAAGGTGACAAAGATGTTGCATGATACTGTGATAAAGTTGAGGAAGTAAAGGACATAAGCAAGCTATACATATGAATCATTACTGGAGTTTTTTGTACTTTGCACAAATCTTTGAGGACTGGGCAAAAAACAGAAAGTGAAAAAGGAACGGCAGCAGGTGCAATGGAATGTAAAAATTAGAGTTTGGAATAAAAGATAACTTATATAGAAGGTGGAAAAGATGAGATGAGGAGCTGAAGGAAGCAAAATTGAAGTAGGCTAGCAAAAGGCAGTAGAGACTGAAAGGGAGCTGGTAGAATGGATCAGGAAGGGAAGCAGAATCTTTTTAAAATGAATCACACAGGAAAGGATATACAGACCTTGCTTAGCTGAACAAAGCTTAAAAGGGAGCTCCATAAAACTCAGAGGTACACAACAAATACTTTGCTTCGGTCTTTAAAGAAAAAGCAAGAGGAAGATATCAAGCTGGAAGGGAAGAGCAGTGATCAGACAACAGCATGTGATGAGAGAATGAGCAAGAAGCAACCCTTGGTGAGGATACAGTCTAAGGACTAGTTGGGTGATGATCTAGATTTCTTAGGAATCAGAACAGTGTGCAGGCATATAACCCTTGATGGAGTTGTTCATCAAATCACTAGCTGCTACAGAAGTACTTGAGGAGTAGAGGTAACAGTAAGGGAGACTAGGAAAAATCCAGGGAACTACAAACTTGCTAGCCTAACAGCAGTGGCAGGGGAAGTTTTGTAGAGAATTCTGAGAAGGATAGTTGCCATACTGGAGAACAGTCTTCAGCACAGCAGCTAGCAGTGGTTCGTGGCCAGATGGGAAATGTCAGTCAAATTTGATCCTGTCTTATTGTGTCAGGTGAGCTGGACTGGGGAGTGCCAGTAGGTGTGGTCTACCTGGATTTCATAAAGACTGTTGACCTCGTCCCACACAAGTTGTTAGGAAAACTGGAGGACCTAGGGATGGGAACAAACTGAAGAATTGAATTATTGTTTTATTTTCAAGGGGAATCCAGAGGGTTGTAGTTAGAGAAATTATATCAAGTAAGGAAAGTGACTAGTAGAGTACCACAGGAATGTATACTGATTCCAATACACTTCAGTGTTTTTATTTCACTTAAGTAGGGGACAAGGTCAGCCTTTGCTGATGACACAGATGATAGGTATGGCAATGGAGGATGATTGGGAGAGACTAAGAAATAATTTTGAGAAGGCTAACAAAGTAGAAAGGTGGCATTTCTGACTTAATGAAGAGAAATGCAGAGTACTGCAAGGGGTCTAGAGCAACTTCAGTATGAAGAGGGAGTTGGCATAATGGTTAAGTTATTTATCTCACAGGCAAGAGGCACAGGGCTTGATCCTTACTAAGGGAAATTGGCTAGGTTAAAATGATCCACAAGGGCAACCAGTGTAGTACTTACCTATGAACCTATGAATAAATATCAGCTGCAAGGAGTTACACTGATGGCAGGAGGACAGGTCAAGTGTATAGATGTGTTGATCACCCCTGGATTGCATTGCCAGAAATAAAATGAGAAAGCAGTGTCAGCAGCAAACAGAATGCATTTATAAATTATCAGGGGACAGAACAAGGAGATGAAATACTTCATCTTTTCTGCACTATCATTAGGCTACACTTTGGATACTGTAAGCATTCTGGAGGTCATATAAGTATTCCAGAGTGCTGGGAAGAGCCACCAGAAAGATGAGTACTACTGATGGGAAAAGATATTACTAAAGACTAGAGGAGTTGGAACTCTTCTTGGTAGAAAACAGAAGAGTTATAGAGGTGTACTCGCTATGTGTACAGAAGAGCATCTCAAACAGATTTGATAGAGTCATCCTGAACTGAAGGGACCAGGAGGAAGAAAGCAGATAAGCAGCGTATTTCAGCTTCTGACACTCCAGGATGCCAAGCAGTAGAGATTGAAACTACAAACTGTGTTCCCCCATCTGGTAGCACCACAACCAGAGCAAAACAGGTGATTGTTTTTTGTAAGATGAAGCCTGATACAGAAAAAGAAGGCTTGCTAAGGAAGTTTAGAATGACCAGAAGAGCAAGCTGACAGCCAATGAATGGTGCTAGTTATATAGAAAATGTATGTAGAATCCATGATTCTGTATAAATTAAAAACAAAAATAAAATGTATTCTGAACAGTCTGAAATGGCATAAGGAAATAACGAAGAACTAAATGTAAATGACACAAGGTAAACATAGTCTGTATAATAGTAAATTGTAAAGCTAAATTATGGATATACTAAGTGTATAAAGTTATATAAATCACTACTTCACTGAACTGAAAAAAAGTATGGCAATACAGTGCAACTGCATCTGTGGCTTGTCACTTGCACTATGTAGCAATTTGAAAATATTGCTGGGCTAAATAGCAACATTGTTAAAGACATCACATCACTACTGGTCAAATTTTAATATGTACATTTCTGTGGGTAAAGTTTTGTTGTTAAAAGCCATTATGTACCAGTACTGTCTGGAAGACAGTTTTCCTTGTAAGGAATCTTTTGTTTTAATACTGTACTACTGTTGTGATTGAAATATGCCTATTAATTATATATGCTATATCCGAATTCTTGAAAGATATGTGGTCCATTTATGTACACACAGTCTTATTTTCTTTAACACAGTGATTGTTACATGACTCTGTACAGTCTGTAATGTTTTTGTCTTGTAATTGTGTTTAATTGTATTGTGTAATGGAGCTTTGCTCCCTGGGCCCCTGCAGAAACAGGGGTTATCATGCCCAGTTGGACTGTCCCAATTAACAAATGTAAAATAAATACAATTATGAATCCCCATTATTTCGGTCTTAGTCAGGAGGCTTCATCTACTACAGCACTTGAAAGACTTTGTGGTAAGTGAAACTCTGGGATTATGCTTCACATTCTTTGAGGGGGCGGTTCAGTATCTTTCTGATATGAGAAAGGTCTGCTATTGTTTTATTCCCCCGCTTCCTGCCTGTCATCAGCACCCCCTGACCAGCTGACCCATTTGTTTCTCATCATCAGTGTGAGAGTCTGCTGAGAGATGTCATCATTCAAGCAGCTATAATAGTGATTTGGCTTTTTTTCTATTCTGCCCCTAACTACAGCAGTGGGCATGTCATACAGTGGGCTTGACCATAGAGTCCTTTCCCTCTTCAAGGGGCATTACCTCCAAGCTGCACCACATCTCCAAAAGCATGAGCAGTAGATTTCCTGGCATTTTGCTTACTGTATTTGATGCACGTGTTCACAGAAGGGCTGTGTGAAGTTTGCTCGCTGTTTGTCATTGAGATGAGCAGCCAGGCCCTTAATAGTCTTGTAGTCTGTGTGTGTGAGTGACTTGTATTGATTGTGGCCACCTGTTTGGTAGAGAATGTTCTGATGTGCTGAATATAATTTCATGAAATGAGTTTTGTTTTAGCTGGCTGTTTCATGTGACATTCCTACTTAGAGAATAGGATCATAGGAGGTTACTAGGCTAATGGCCCTGGGGCCCTTACAAGCCTAGCCAAGAGTTTATTCCCCAAAAAGATACCTCAGTCAGCACCTGTCGCTCCTGTCAATGAGGGACAAAGGTGGAGCCCCTTGGACAAATATGTGGTTTCCCATCCACTTGTCAAGGTTGTGCTTGAAGAGGGTCAACGAGGTACTCTGTTTGACATGTATGGGAAGTCTATTGCAGAGACGGGGAAGCCTTTGGGAGACAAACCTGTCTGTCCAGCAGGTTTTGTTGATGCTTATTAGATTTAGGCCTGTCGAGCGGGTAATGCACAAGGAGTTAGACTTACGGATATAGAGCATCTCTAGTAGGGCAGGGTCCGATATTGCCTTGTAGGTGAGACACGGATCACCTCTGAGCAATCTGTGTGATACCTAGTAAAGTGATAGTGATTTGAGCCTGTCCACATGAGAAAGGTGTTGGAAGCCATGGATTTTCTTTGTGAGGTATTTGCAGGTGTTTGGAGAGGTACGTACCAAATGGGGCATTATACTCAGTTATAGGTCTAATAAGGGAGGAGTACAGAGAGATAACAACCTCCTTTTTTCTGGATGCGATCCCTTTACTTATGAGATGAACCAAGTAAAAGGCTTTTCTGACCATTGCTGCCACATGATGGTCGAATGTAAGATTGTTGTCAACCTGAGTACCCAGGTCTCTCACCACCGGTTGTGTGCTTAGGGGGTTGCTGTTGATGTGGTAATCAGCAGTGACTGTGTTTTTGACGAATGGTATGATAATACATTTTTTTGCATTTAACTTAAGGCCATGACTTTGGCAGCATTTATTTATAACTGTGAGACCCTCTTGCATTATGTTAATGTCATTTGGGGAGTCATTGACGGCACCCAACTTAGTCATATGCAAACTTGGTCAGCCACAGGCCCT
Organism: Protopterus annectens; assembly: GCF_019279795.1. NCBI lineage: Eukaryota > Metazoa > Chordata > Ceratodontiformes > Protopteridae > Protopterus > Protopterus annectens. Next base: position 89,574,346 of record NC_056736.1, on the reverse strand, counting down.
TTGTCTTTGCCTGGACCTCTGAGAAGTAGATGTCAAACAGTAGGGATCCCAGGACAGATCCCTGGGAACACCACTAATGACAGGTCTGCTGTCGGCGGTGGTGGCACCTATTTTGACCTTCGGGGTCCTGTCTGTGAGCCAGTTGGCCACCCATCTGATGAGATAGGGATTTACACCAAGTTGTGTTTGCTTTTCAATGATGCCCGAGTGGGGAATTGTGTCAAAGGTCTTGGCCAGGTCAAGGTAAGCTGTATGTACTTGACTTTCCCTCACCTAATTTTTTTGGTGACCGTCTCAAAGAAGTCAACTAGGTTCAGTAGGCAAGACCTGTCCCTGACCAATCCGAATTGGGTGGGGTCGAGTGTTTGGAGATTGCATACGTCCTTGTTTATGAGATCCATAATAATAATAATAATAATAATAATAATAATAATACGCTCCATGGCTAGACTTGTCAAGCTAATGGGGAGATTGTTTCCCGAGTCAGTAGTGGTACCACCTTTGTGCAAGGGGATGACAGTGGTGGTTCTCCACTCTGGTGGAATGAAGCCTGTAATTAGGCTGTGGTTGAATAGGGTGCTTAGTCGCAAAGCTAGATGTCCTTCAAGGATGCATCTGCAGTCTTTACAAATGGGTTGTCCTGTCGTCAGGCAGCCCTTCGGTCGGCCGGATTCCAAAGTCTGGGTCTGGCTTCGGCTGGTGTCGCACTTCACCCGATGTCATTGCGGCAGTTATTCGGGTATAAAGGCATCGGCCGACGCCATTTTCCTCAGTCTTTCTTGCCGCGTGGCGCCCGAAGCAGAAGCTGTTCGCAAGTGCCGGTCGGTCAGATCCAGAGATTACTACTACCGAATACTACTTTGAAGACTTCTATAAAGCTAAGTACCCCGTTGGGGACTCTTTCTTACGTCAGCCGATGTCAGAGAAAGTTAATAACTGTTTATCTTGTGGGAAACAAATACCTCATAAAGATTTCCACTCCTATTGCATACATTGTTTAGGCCCAGACCAAGACGTAGCAGCTTGTCTAGCCTGTGCTTCTTTTAACCGGCGGACGCTTAGACGTCGATCGGACTTTGCCGAACAGATTTTTCGGCTCCGATTTTGCCTACATTACGCCGTCGGATCCTCCGACTACGCAAATAACCAAAAAACGCAAAGAAAAGGACCGACACTCGCGGCCCGTGGTTTTGGCCGAAACCGCGGTTAAGCAAACCACGAGTGTCTCGGTTTCGGCCGAAGCCGAGCATGCGGTTCTTTCTTCAGCCGATAACTTACCTTCTACCGAGGCCTCTTCTAACCTGGTAGAAACGGCTTCTGAAACCCAACCTTCTATTGCGGTTTCACAGGATTTATCAGACACCATTCCCCTGGATATTTCCACCCCTGCACGTGGAGCTGCTAGGCCTCCTCCAGCTATGTCTATTAAGGCCTTTGCCAGGGCTAAAGCAGCCAAAGCATCAAAACCTGTGCCTGCCAAGCCCCCCTCTCACAGGCCCAGCACCAGCTCCCATATGCTTTCTTTGGCTGAGGATCTCATCTCTTTAATTCGTGGAGCCCAGCCTCATCCAGACAGGGCCTCTCCCTCCTCCAGAAAAGAGGCCTAGAGCAGAGCCCCCTGAGCCAGTAGCCACAGATGATTCCTCTGATGACTCAGAACATACAGACCCTCCTGAGGCTTCTTATTCTCCTTACGAAGACTCTGATGCTGAGGAGTCCATCCCTTCAGCCTCTCCTCCTGAGGAATTTTCCTTTGGGGAAACTTTGCATGCTATGAGGGAACAATTTCAGTGGCAGGGCCAAGATTTCTCAGACTCTAGAAAAGGCTTAGGACCTTTCTACATTTGCCACAGCATAGGCCTTTAGCTATACCTCCAGTTCTTTCTGTTGTTGATGATGCATTTAATGATGCTTGCACTGCTCCTGATACTTTACCTCCGGCTCCTGCTAAGCCCGATAGGTACTACAGGGTCCCGGACACTCATCACCACTTATATAAGGCTCCTTTTGCAGATCCAGAGACTATCTCCCAGGGTCCAAAAGCTGTAGCAGCTACTTCTTCTAAAACCCTCCCTCTGAAAGGGAATCCAGGTCCTTAGAGAGATGGGGTAAAAGGTTTACACCTCTGCTACTTTGTCAGCTAGAGCTTTGAACTGCCAATTTCATATGATTCAATATCAAGAGTTTATGCTTGACCAGTTGACTAAAAGCTGTCCTCTGAAGAATCTTTAGATAAAAGTATGTTCAAGAAATGGTACATAACATACAGCAGGTTAGCAACCATTCTTTAAAATGTGGCTATGATGCACTGGAGGCTTCCTTTAGATCAGCCATGACTGGCACAGTTATCAGGAGGCATGCATGGTTGAAAGAACAGGCATTACCAGACCATGTCAAATCTAAGCTTTTGGATGCACCTATGGACAAGGTCAATTTATTTGGTTCCCCTGCACAGCAGGTACTAAAAAGATGGAAGAGAAAGCAAAATCTGTGCAAACAGTGAAAGATTTCTTGCAAGTTCAACCTCCAAGGTTTAGCAGGAACTGGCCCTCCAAGAATTGGTCCTTTCCAGACTCCTCTAAGGCACAAAGAGGCAGGAATAGGCTCTAGAGGCAGAAACCAATCCAGGGGTGCCTACAGGGTCGCCAGTGGCAGGGTAACAACCAACGAGGCACGGATACAGCCACCACCACTACAACAACTCAATCACAGTGACTTGGTGGCACCGCCTACCAGGGAACAACTAGAAGCACCTTTAGGCGGAAAGCTAACCTTATTTTCAAGAAACTGGCACTGCATTACAAGAGAAAAATGGATTTTGCAAACTATAGACCAAGGTTACAGATTCCATTTCCATACTCTACCAGGAAAGACAGGAATGCCGAACCTACCACCTACTCAAAGGACAGAAGCTCTAAAACAAATATCTCAATTATTAAGAATGAGAGCTGTGGAAAAGGTACCATCTATGGAGCAAGGGAAGGGATTTTACTCCAGACTCTTCCTGGTACCAAGAAAAGAAAACAAATGGAGGCCTATTCTAGACCTGTCCGCTTTAAACACATTCCTCATTGTTCCAAAATTCAAAATGCTGACCCTACAGCAGCTTCTTCCCATGCTGGGCAAGGAGTCTTGGCTGGTAACTCTAGATCTCAAGGAGGCATACCTGCACGTCCCCATAAGACCAATTTGCAGAAGATACCTCAGATTTCTTGCAGGATCAGAGCATTATCAATTCTCAGCATTGCCCTTTGGCTTATCTACTGCGCCCAGAGTGTTCACGAAATGCCTGGCATCAGTAATCGCTCATTGCAGACTTCAGGGGATTCAAATCTATCCCTACCTGGACGACTGCCTTATACAAGCGGACAACAAAAACAAACTAACAGAAGACTTACAAAGAGTCATTTACCTACTGCAAGCCCTGGGATATACAGTCAATACAAAAAAGTCAAGGCTGATTCCATCCCAAAGAATAACCTTTCTGGGTGCAGAACTGGACACATCAAAACAAATGGCATTTCTAACTACAGAAAAGAAAGAGCAACTTCCTCTCTACTTCTTGACATTAACAAAGCAGAACCATCTAACTGCAAGAAAAGTGCTACAAGCTCTAGGCTTCATGGCATCCTGCATAATACTGGTCCCTCATGCCAGGCTGCATATGAGAAAGCTACAGTGGTACCTAAAGAATTTGTGGTCCCAGCACAAGCACAGCCTAGAAACCAAAATTCCAATGATCCCATGCCTGAAGCAAGAGTTCCTATGGTGGGCTCAGGCCTGCCAATCAAACACAGGACTGCCCTTCTGCAAAAGTCAACCAAGACAAACCATCACGACAGATGCCTCAGACCTCGGTTGGGGGGCACACATGATGGACAAGTGCATTCAAGGCCTATGGACTCAAGACCAGCTGCATCTGCACATAAATCTAAAAGAAATGATGGCAGTAAAATTGGCAATCCAGGCATTCAGACCTTTTCTCCAAGAAGGCCAGTTGATGATAAGGACAGACAACACCACAGTTATGTGGTACATCAACAAACAGGGAGGCACACACTCATACCCTCTATGCCGGCTGGCACTGGACCTATGGGATGTGGCTCTGAGCTACAACATTCAGTTACAGGCAATTTATGTACCAGGGAAGGAAAACATTCTAGCAGACATATTAAGCAGAACTACAACGGATGCCCACGAATGGATGCTGCATCCGGACATCTTCAAAACCATCACAAGAGAATGGGGATTACCACAAATAGACTTGTTTGCATCCCCATTCAATCACCAGTTGAAGAAATTCTGCACAAGGACTTACCACCCACTTGCTTGGAAGGTGGGCTCCCTATCTTTCAGTTGGAAAAGCCTGACAGCATACGCATTCCCACCACTTCCTTTGATGCACAAGGTGCTTCTGAAGATCAAAGAGGAACGTCCGAGGATCATTCTGATAGCCCCAGACTGGCCAAGACAACATTGGTATCCACTGCTGAGGAGCATGTCCCGGGAACAAATATGGACACTGCCCCTGATCCCATTACTGCTAACACAGAACAACTACAACACCCTGCATCCAAACCTAAAAACTCTGCAGCTAACTGCCTGGAACATTACATAACAGCAATTAACCCAAATTTATCCCAAAGGGTTAAAGACATAATCCTGGAGGCTCGTAGACCTTCAACAAGCAAGAATTATGCAGCAAAATGGAAAATATATCTCATCTGGAGTACTGCAAAGGGGCAAGATGTGACACTGGTGAACATAGCCAACATCTTGGAGTACTTGGCGGAGCTCTTCCATACAGGCCTGTCCTACTCTTCCATCAAGATACATGCATCAGCTATTTCAGCAGAATACAGCTTGGATCCTCCTGTCTTCTCGCATCCTCTGCTCAGACAGTTTCTGAGAGGAATTAAAAATGTAAAACCTCCCAGGAAACCTCCATTGCCAGCATGGGACTTGAACTTTGTGCTAGAAAACTGACTCTTCCTCCTTTTGAACCAGCAGCAACAGCAGAATTACAATACTTATCCTGGAAGACTGCTTTCCTGCTGGCAATAACTTCAGCAAGAAGGGTCTCTGAACTACAGGCATTAATGGCAGTGCAACCCTTCCTGATCTTCCATCAAGATAGAGTGTCCATGAGAACAAATCCTACATTTATGCCTAAGGTGGTATCCAGAGTCTCTTTAAATCAGGCTATCCACCTTCCTACATTCTTCCCCAACCCACAGAACAGGGGGGAAAGGCTCTTACATACCTTGGATGTACACAGGCAATTACGCTACTACCTGGACAGAACAAAAAACAATAGAAAAACTGACCAGCTTCTGGTAGCATATGCAACAGGAAAGGAAGGAAAACCAATTTCTAAACAGACAATCTCTAAATGGATAGGAAATTGCATTAGATTTTGTTACTCCTACCATGGAAAGAAAACGCCAGAGAATATCAGGCCTCACTCCACAAGGGCTACAGCCACTACCACAGCTTTCTTACGAGGAGTGGCTACCAAGGACATTATAGAGGCTGCTACTTGGACCTCCGTGCATACCTTTGCCAAGCATTATAACTTACCTCTGTACTCTAGATCCCGGGCTGGTTTTGCCACTGCTGTTTTGCAAGGGATCCTAACTACACCATAATTTCTTCTCATTTCCTCCTCCCCTAGTTTAGCTATGGTATTCTACCCATTTATAAAGACTGCAGATGCATCCTTGAAGGACATAGTACAGTTTTGTACCTACCAGAAATGTAGATGTCCGAGAGGAATGCATCTGCAGTCAGGATTACCCACCCTCCTTCCCCTCTGAGGTACTCCTAGGGTATTTGCCAATCTACAGCTAGCTTGGGGGGGATCTATTATGGTGTATTTGTTTGTATATATGTACATACATGCTTATTTTATGTGTTTGCTCTCTACTATTTGGAAACTTTGGCATTTATCCAAATTTAGCCATCCAAGAGGGCACCTGGCATCTGGGGCAAGAAACACTGAGGAAAATGGCGTCGGTTGATGCCTTTATACCCGAATAACTGCCGCAATGACGTCGGGTGAAGTGCGACACCAGCCGAAGCCAGACCCAGACTTTGGAATCCGGCCGACCGAAGGGCTGCCTGACGACAGGACAACCCATTTGTAAAGGCTGCAGATGCATTCCTCTCGGACATCTACATTTATGGTAGGTACAAAACTGTACTTTCTTGTTGGAGATGGTGCTGAATACAGCCTTGGATATTATCAGGTCCCATGGAAGCTGTGTTCTTTGTCTTGGATAGGGCCTTTAACACTTGATCTATGGAGATGTGAGGTGTGGGACAAGTGTTGCGGATGTTGACTGGCCCTTTGGGGGGCGATAAGGGGGTGAAGGTTGCACTGAACCTGTCAGCTAGTAGATTGACTAAGTCAGCAGGATCAGTGTAAGTGGTACTGTTAAGTACTAATTCAGAACAAAGTTGGGCTTTGCCGTGGAGGTTCCTTATATAACTGAAGAAAGATCTGCGGCTTCCCTTTGTTTCAGAGGCTAGTTTCTACTCATAATTGGCTTTGGAGTTTTTCACTAGTGATCTAATTTGCTTGTTGAGGCAGAGGAGGAAGATTTTCCAATTTGGAATTTGTTCCTTTTTACCCTTGGACAACATTTTCTTTTTTTTGTTGTAAAGCCTGTTGTTAGAGGATGTCCACCAGACAGGTTTGTGTTTCCTTGAGGAGCAGGTTTTAGTTCTATTGGGTACGGCTAAGTCCATGCAGTTCTACAGGTGCTTGTATACTGCACTGGTGTACTGTTCAGCATAGTTTTCTGCATCCTCTGAGGCAGGCGGTGGTGTGAAGCTGCTGATACCCTCCCTTAGGAGGGTGTAGTCAGCTTTTGAGTAGTTTCTTAGCCTGGTTATGGCTGGGGAGGGGTTGGGTGGGATAGAAATTTCGAATGAGAGAGACTGATGATCTGATCTCACCAGGGAAGAACATACTATGGGAGTGGTGCAATGGTCACCCATGTTGGTGAGAACCAAGTCCAGTATGTTATCTCCCTTTGTGGGGGATGAGATCAGCTGGTCCAGTGCATTAAGAGTTGATGAAGTTAAGGAATCGTTGGGTGAGTGCATTAGTGCAGAAATAGTTCACCTAGTCTATAGTGGGGTAGTTGAAGTCACCAAGGATCAGGGCACCTTGATGGAGTCAAGTAGGTCCAGGTAGGAGGGGAGTGGGTGTACTGAGACATGAAGGGGGGGGGGTCTGTAGCTGGTTATAACTTGGATGGGTGTCTTGCCAACTGTCAGTTGCACTGGAGTAATTCCAGTGCATCATGCTGGTAAACCAGTCTGGAGGTATGCCTGTCTTTAATGAAGATAGAGACTTCACCACCCTTAGTCTTTCCAACCTCATTTTGGGGTCAGAAAGTGTGGAATGAGGTATAGCCTGGTAAGGCAGTGGTGCTCTCCGCAGCCATGAAACAGGTTTCTGTGACTGCACAGACATCAGCATCTTCCAGTGTGAGGAGAGCCTCCAGTGAGTGCATTTTCAGATTAAGGCTTCTAGCAGAATTGGAAACCCTGTTACAGCACCTTAATTGCTCACTGTCACTTGAGTTTTGAGTTGTATTAAGATGCTGATTTTAGAACATAGGATCTGATGTTCTTAATTTTCGTCCAATTCACCATTTGGGTTGACAGATCAGACCACAAACAACCACGGCTCCTTATACCAGAGTATTGGATCCTAGAGCCCTGACTCCTTCCCTACCCACAATTCCCTCCTGATTTACTTTGGATTTCGTTTGCTGCCTGTTTTGACCAGGCATGTCCTCAGAGAGCTCCGAATGTTCACAATAAATGAAAGCAAAAACTTTAATATTTTCTGCTCTTCCCCTCCCTTATAGTATTGTTACTAAGAGTTAGGATTAGGTTAGGTTTTAGGGTTTAGTATAGGTAGTTTTTGATGTTTTATAGCTTGTATAAATATGTTACTTTATAGAAACTTCTAGTAGTGCTGTTAATTAACCTTCAGCCTCTTCTCATATGGTCATAGCTATAAGTATTTAGATTATAGTCTTTCTTATTTAGGATAAATACTATATTTTTCAGCTGTCAGTCTCTCAGATTTTTTCCTGTAAATAGTGTGGAAAGAGTTTATAGTAGCTACATTTAGTATAAGTGCTTGTTTGTTAGTTTTAGTAAAAAAAGGGCACAGCACGGCCATCCATATAAAACCGGGTTTATTACATCAAGCTTTCAAGTTGAAACTCTTTTTCAAGTATGAATCTTTACATTACAACTATGGTTTGTTAGTTTTCTTGTGTGTGTTTTTCTGGTGTTTGAGAAGCCTACTGGGTTCAAAAAGTGCACAGCTTGAGGGCACAGAATCCCTCCCAAGACCCCATTCCCTTTGTGTCCATTGATTTGATGTTGTCTGTTTCATTCCTCCTCATGAATGGGTTACGGATCCGTGCTCGGATCCGACTCATCCCTGTTTTTTCAGACTAAAATCCAAGTCTCGAGCTCCTGCCATTACCCACAATGCCCCGGACTCTAACCAACCTTCTCAGATTTTGTTTGCCGTCAGCTGAATTAGACATGGTCGCCTGAGTCTCGAGCACATTTTTTTTGGTTGTTTCAGGTATCTTCTGTCATATGAGTGTTATTTCTTTTGTACTTGCTACTTGCTTGTTAATTTCCTCCCTTATCCTTTAGAGTGTACATGAAGTTCTCTTTTTTGCTCCCTTTGTACTGAAGCCCTTTTCCCGTGCTCTCTGTAGCCATTTCTTGCCTTTAGCCTTCTGTTGGGTTTCTCCTGGAGTTTGTTCTGTGTGTGTGTGTGTGTGTGTGTGTGTGTGTGTGTGTGTGTGTGTGTGTGTGTGTGTGTGTGTGTGTGTTTGTTTGTGTGTGTGGTTTGTTTTTCCTGAATGATGGCTGACAAACCATCGGGATTCAAACAGTGCTCGGAATGTGGATGCAAGTTCCTGCATTCTGATGCACACTTGTTGCGTGTTTACTGCCTGGGTGCAGAGCATCTGCGATCGGCCTACTTTATTTGTAAAAGCTTTAACCTTAGAGACATAGCCGACCGCAGAAACAAGTTGATCTTTGAAGGGAGTTTTGCCTGCTTCCTCTCCAGGGGCTCAAACCCCCTTTTAAGAGCCATGCAGGAGCTTCCGACTCCAAGAAGCACCATCACAAATCTTTGAGGGCAAATTTCAGGCCGCCTGCTAAGGTTGGGAGGCTTTTGGATCCAGCTTCTTTGGATCAGAGGCATACTTTGGCTCCAGCAGATCTGAAGCTCTCTTCAGATCCATGGTCATCACCAGTTCTGCTGGTACTGCCACCCCCTCCTCTTCAGATTGTACAGTGAGGGGCCCTACGCCAGTGCTGGGATTTGATTCAGCTTCACTCACTGGTATACAGCAGACTCCCTTCAGGCACTCCAGACCCCCCCCCCCCCCGTGGCTTCCTCCAGGTCTTCAAGGAGTCTTTCAGAGGCAGATGTGGACAGGATGATAAGGAAGATTCACAAGACTCGATCCAACTGGGGGTTTTCTCGGCTTCGTCCCCATGGGTTCTTTGAGTGTCCCCTTACAAGTCCAGTCTTCTTCTCCATTCTGTCCTTCGACTTTGGAGTCACAGGGTCATGTCCAATTGAGGGATCCTGGGTCAAATGTATGGAGCCTGCCTTCCTCCACTCCGACCATTGCCTTGACTACCTCGGTTCCATTGCTGTTTAATTGCAGTGAGGCTCTGATCCTGGGGAAGTGAAGCAGCTTCTATATTGTCTGAGCTGTCTCTTCCCTCTGCTGTTTGGCGCTAGACAGTTTGGGTCTGATTCTGCCAAGGACCCAGGGCTCGGCGATTCTGCCCCCAGCTGCCTCTGTAGCCTCGGCTCCGATGGAGTTGGGGAGGGATTCTCCAGGTCCATCAGTGTTCCTAATGGTAGAAAGGGCATTCTCTACCCACAGGGATCTGATCCCTTTGAACCATGATTCATCCCGCCAACTCCCTTTGGATCAGAGACTTGAGCTTGTCATTCCTGTCCCGAGTCAGCCCTTCCAGACTGGCTCCAAACTCTTCCCTCACAGGGAACCCTCTCGTCTTCCAAGACCTCCCCTGAGCACCCCACAGAGGAGATCCTTGTAAGAGGACATGCAAAAGGGGTCATATTGATTCCCCCTCAGGGTCAGTCACCAAAGATATAGACTTTGATGAAGGAAGGGGGGTCCCCAGATCACCACCGGAGGATGTCTCCTTCAGAAATATTTTAGAGGTTCTGCGGAAAAGAGGTGGTTGGTCAGCCCAACCTCCCTCCTCTGAGTTGTCTGTATTTTTGGATACCTTTGGGATGGCCCATCTACATCCTAGGTGGCTCCCGGTGGATGAGTTAGTGGGCTTGGTGTCCAGCCGGGCCTGGAAGGAACCGAACTCTGTTGAACCAATCCCCAAGCGACCTGACAAAGTTTTGTCTCCCCCGCCCAAAGACAGACTTTATTGGAATAAAGTATTCCAGTGGATGCCATGATTATGGCAATAGCCACCAAAAAGGAGCTAGCAGAGAGAGCTCCACTGTCCATCCTCCGAACAGGGAGTTCAGAGCGATGGACAGGTTTAGGAAACATATTTATGCCTCTGCCACTTTCTTGCTGAGGGCGTTGCACTACCTCGCGTACTTTGCCCGTTTACAGAGTGACCTGGTGAAAGAGCTTTCGGACTCTCTCACAGAGACCATGTCACTGGAGGACTTCACGAAATTCTCCGCCCAACTTGGCTACTCATTCGTCTTTGTCCAACTCATCCATGAGGCTAATTTCCCATTCCATGGAAGGTGCCTCTCCAGCAGCCAGCTCAGGCATTCGGAGATGTGCCTGGATGAGGCTTTTTGATTTCACAGAACCCTTTAAGGCATTCTTTATTAATGCATCAAAATCAAAACGCCAGCACCAAAGATGAACTGAAATGAATTTATTATGAATTTATTATTGAAACAAGTGAACTAGACCGGTTTCAGTATATAGCTTTCTTCAGTAGTATAGAAAAGAACCATGGCAAAAGCCAATAATTTATACACATGTTCCAATGAAAACAATGACATCACTTCCTGTCTTACGAAAAAATCAAGTTGTTAACAAAAGATTAAAATATAAACAATAAATGACTAATAAATGACTGATGGTAACTCAAAACTCAAACAAGCTGCAAAGAATGTATGGTATGGTTTTGAAAATGGAAAACTTACAGTTTGTCATTTAATCCTGGGGAAAAAAGACCCCCTAGTTTTATGATCCATTTTCTTTTTTTTATTGTTGAGTATATCGTGCCATCCTGTTTTGAATGCTCGATTGCCAGTGATGTGATCAATAATAATAAATGAAAATTTGGCCGTGGGATGATTAACTGTATGTCTGTGCAAAGCATTGGTCATACGTGCATTTCTGATATCACCTAAGTGTTCAGACATTCTGATCCTGAACTGTCTAGATGTCTGGCCTACATAAAGGGCTTGGCAAGTGCAGTTAGCAAGGTAGACTACACAGTCCATGCTGCAGTTGCCAAATCCGTATATGTTCTATGATTGTTCTGTGTTCCTACTGGTGAATGTTTTGGTTTTGAACATGTAATTGCAGAAACTACAATGCCCACAAGGATATGATCCTGTTAATTTTTCCCTAGTTAAGGTTTGCTGATGAGTAACAATATCCCTAGATATTGTTTTCTTAAAATAGGAAAGATGGGATCCCAAAGTCTTGCCCTTTTTATGTGAGAATGAGCATCTGTTACCCAAACAATCATCCAAATCATTATGAGACTTGTGTGTTCCAGTGTTTATTTATTATCTCAGAAAATTGAGCGGTATTTCTCCCATATGTGGTTACAAATCTCAAGATATCCTGGTGATTTTTTTTGGAATGCTGTTGGTATTGCAGCAGACTATCCCTCGACATACTAGTTTGGTTGCCTTGCATCAGCCGTACTTGCTAGCTTTCTATTGTTCTAATTCTTTATTAATGCCCCTTTGATAGATCCTCAGAAGACTTTGCCATCGGGGTCAGATTCTCTATTTCACAGCGCACCTTTTCTAGAAATCAGCACAGTGGAAGGAGAACCTGGATGTCCTACAAGGATGCATCTGCAGTCATAACATATGGGTTGTCCTGCCTCAGGCAGCCCTTCGGTCGGCCGGATTCCAAAGTCTGGGTCTGGCCTCGGCTGATGTCGCACTTTCCCCGACGTCAGAGCTTCTGGAGTATAAAGGCATCAGCCGACGCCATTTTCCTCGGTCTTTCTTGCCACGCGGTGCCCGAAGCAGAAGCGGTTCGCAAGTGCTGGTCGGTCAGATCCAGAGATTTCAGCTACCGAAGACTTCGAAAAAAGCTAAGTACCCCGTTGGGGACTCTTTCTTGCCTCAGCCGATGTCAGACAAAGTAAATAATTGTTTAACTTGTGGGAAACAAATACCTCATAAGGATTTCCATTCTTACTGCCTTCCTTGCTTAGGCCCAGACCACGACGTATCTGTCGGTTGTGCCTCCTTCAACCGACGAACTCTTAGATGTCGGTCGGAGTTCGCAGAAAAAATTTTTGGTACCGATTTTGCTTATAAAATGCCGTCGGAGACTCCGACTTCGCATATGGCCAAAAAACGCAAGGAAAAAGACCGACACTCGCGGCCCACGGTTTCGGCTGAAACCACGGCTAGGCCTACCGCGAGTGTCTCGGTTTCGGCTGAAACCGAGTCCTCGGTTCTTACTACGACCGAAACCGTACCTCCGACAACCGAGGCCAGAGAGGCCCCGGCTGAGTCGGCCTCAGAACTCCCTACCGAAGCTAGTGCTCAAGAATTGTCCGATACCATTCCTTTGGACATTTCTACCCCTGCACGTGGGGCAGCTAGGCCCCCAGCTTCTATATCTATTAAGGCCTTCTCCAGGGCTAAAGCTGCCAAACTTTCAAAAGCTTTGCCTGCCAAATCTACATCCCAGAGGCCTTCCTCAAGTTCTCAGATTCTCAGTCTTGCTGAGGACCTTATATCCTTAATTAGGGGTTCCCAACCTCACCCAGACTGGGCCTCCCAACCTCCACCAGACAAAAGGCCCAGGACTGATCCCTCTGAACCTCTCTCCTCTGATTACTCCACGGATGGATCTGATTTGTCAGACCATCAGGAAGGGGCCTACTCGCCTTATGAGGATTCAGATGCAGAAGATTCTATTCCTTCGGCATCCCCACCTGAAGAATTTTCCTTTGGGGAGACTTTACACTCCATGAGGGAGCACTTTCAATGGCAGGGTCAGGATTTCTCTGATTCTAGAAAAAGATTAAGGACCTTTTTGCATTTGCCCCAGCATAGGCCCTTAGCCATACCACCTGTTCTAACTGTAATTGATGATGTGTATAATGATGTCAGTACTGCACCTGATTCTCTTCCCCCCGCCCCTGCCAAACCTGACAGATATTACAGGGTCCCGGATTCTCACTTCCACCTGTATAAAGCCCATGCTGCAGACCCAGAAACTATTTCTCAGGGCCCAAAAGGGGTTGCAGCTGCTACTGCCAAAAATCCCCTACCCTCTGAAAGAGAGTCTAGAGCATTAGAGAGATGGGGTAAAAAGGTTTATACATCTGCTACTCTTTCTGCCAGGGCATTAAACTGTCAATTCCATATGATGCAGTACCAAGAATTTTTGTTAGATCAGCTGAATAAGAAGCTTTCTTCTCCTGAGCCTTTAGACCGTAAATCCCTTCAGGATTTGGTGCACAACTCTCAGCAGGTCAGTAATCATTTCTTAAAATGTGGCTATGGTGCACTGAAGGCTTCATTTAGATCAGCTATGACTGGGGCAGTAATTCGTAGGCATGCCTGGCTAAAAGAGCAATCCTTGCCAGACCATGTCAAGGCTAAACTCCTCGATGCTCCAATGGAGAAACAAAATTTATTTGGCTCCCCTGCACAGGAGATTCTAAAGAAGGTGGAAGAAAAAGCAAAATCTGTGCAAACAGTAAAGGAATTTCTGCAGGTCCAACCTCCGAGGTTCAGCAGAAACTGGCCTTCTAAGAATTGGTCCTTTCCAGACACCTCCAGAGCACAGAGGGGCAGGAATAGACGCCCTAGAGGCAGAGGACAATCAAAGGGTGCCTACAGGGGCCGTCAGTGGCAGCCTGCCAACCAGAGGAGTACTGCCACAGCTGCAACTACAACCACTACCACAGGACAGACACAATGACTTGACTCTGATTCCGCCTACCAGGGATCAACTGGAAGCTCCCTTGGGCGGAAAGCTGGCTTTATTCTCGAAAAACTGGCATTGCATTACAAAGGACACATGGACATTGCAAACAATAGACAAAGGATACAGGTTTCACTTCCACACTTTGCCAAAAAGGAGCGGAATGCCAAACCTCCCACCAAACCAGAAGGCAGAGGCTTTAAGACAAATCAAAAATTTACTTCAGATGAAAGCGATAGAAAGGATACCATCTATAGAACAAGGCCAAGGATTTTACTCCAGATTATTCCTTGCACCAAGAAAAGAAAACCAATGGAGGCCTATTCTCGACTTGTCCGCACTGAACACATATCTCATTGTGCCAAAATTCAAAATGCTGACCCTACAGCAACTTCTTCCCATGTTGGGCAAGGAGTCTTGGCTGGTGACTCTAGATCTCAAGGAGGCATACCTGCACGTCCCTATCAGACCAGATTGCAGCAGACACCTCAGATTTCTTGCAGGATCAGAGCATTATCAATTCTCAGCATTGCCCTTTGGCTTATCTACTGTGCCCAGAGTATTCACGAAATGCCTGGCATCAGTAATTGCACATTGCAGACTTCAGGGAATTCAAATTTAGCCATACCTGGACGACTGCCTCATACAAGCAGACAACAAGACAAAATTGTTAAAGGACTTGGCCTATGTCATACACCTGCTACAGGCCTTAGGATACACAGTCAACATCCAAAAGTCAAGACTAGTGCCATCCCAAAGGATAACCTTTTTGGGTGCGGATCTGGACACAATCACTCAGACGGCTTTTCTCACAGAAGAAAAACAAAAACAACTTCCAGATTATTTCATGACTTTGACAAGACAAACTCAGCTTACTGCAAGGAAAGTCCTGCAGGCCCTGGGTTACATGGCATCCTGCATAATCTTGATCCCACATGCCAGGCTGCATATGAGGAAATTACAATGGTACCTAAGGAATGTATGGTCTCAACACAGGCACAGTCTAGAAACCATGATCCCAATCATTCCATGCCTTCAAAAGGAATTACTGTGGTGGGCTCAGGCCTGCCAGTCCAACAGAGGATTGCCTTTCAACAAACCAAAACCAAGGCAGACCATCACCACGGACGGCTCAGACCTAGGATGGGGAGCACACATGGAGGACAAATGTATCCAAGGCCTATGGCCTCAAGGACAGCTAAGCATGCACATAAACCAAAAGGAGATGCTGGCAGTGAAGCATGCAATCGAGGCATTCAAACCATTCCTCCAGCAAGGACATCTGTTAATAAGGACAGACAACACCACAGTGAATGTGGTACATAAACAAACAGGGAGGCACACATTCCTACCCTCTATGCCGGATGGCAATAAATCTGTGGAACCTATGCCTGAATCTCAATATCCAGCTGCAGGCCAAATTCGTACCAGGAAAAGAGAATTCACTAGCAGACAGCTTAAGCAGAACTACCACGGATGCTCACGAATGGATGCTGCATCCAGACATCTTCAAACTCATAACAAAGAAATGGGGAATGCCAGAGATAGATCTGTTCGCCTCCCCACTCAACCACCAACTGAAGAAATTCTGCTCAAGGACATACCACCCACAAGCCTGGAGGGTGGACTCTCTCTCTCCTTCAGCTGGAATGCCCTAACAGTATATGCATTTCCACCTCTCCCATTGATGTACAAGGTTCTACTGAAGATCAGGGAGGAACAGCCAAAGGTGATACCAATAGCTCCGGACTGGCCAAGACAACACTGGTATCCGCTACTGAGAAGCATGTCTCAGGCGAATTCATGGCCTCTACCCCTATGGCCTCTTCTTCTAACGCAGAACAATTTCAAGACCCTGCATCCAAACTTGAAAACATTGCAACTAACTGCCTGGAAAATTCCTTAAAACCAAACCAAACTGTTTTATCTCAGAGGGTCAAGGACATTATCCTGGAGGCTCGCATACCTTCCACAAGGAAGACATACTCAGCTAAATGGAAGAGATTTCTCATTTGGAGCACATCAAAGGGCACAGATGTCACAGTGGCAAACCTAGCACACATCCTAGAATACTTAGCAGAATTGTTCCACAATGGCCTGTCTTATTCTTCCATTAAGATTCATGCTTCAGCATTTTCAGCAGAATACAATATGGATCCTCCTATCTTCTCTCACCCTCTTCTCAGACAATTTTTGAGATTGATCAAAAATGTTAAACCTCCAAGGAGACCCCCTCTACCTGCATGGGATCTCAATTTTGTGCTGGAAAAATTGACACTACCTCCTTTTGAACCAGCAGCATCAGCAGACCTACAGTTTTTATTTTGGAAAACTGCTTTCCTTCTGGCAATCACTTCAGCAAGAAGAGTATCCGAGTTACAGGCATTAATGGCAGTGCAGCCTTTTCTTATTTTCCACCAGGATAGAGTGTCACTGAGAACCAATCCTACTTTCATGCCAAAGGTGGTATCCAGGGTATCCTTGAACCAAGCTATTCATTTGCCTACGTTCTTCCCTAACCCACAGAACAAAGGAGAAAAACTTTTGCACACCTTGGATATACACAGACAACTATGCTACTATCTGGACAGAACTAAAACCAACAGAAAAACTGGCCAACTTTTTGTAGCATATGCAACTGGGGTGCAAGGAAGAGCAATTTCCAAACAGACAGTTTCAAAATGGATAGGAAATTGCATTCGCTTTTGCTACTCTTTTCATGGAAAGACAGCTCCTGAAAATATCAGGCCTCATTCCACAAGGGCCACAGCCACCACTACAGCTTTCCTACGAGGGGTGGCTACCAAGGACATTTTAGAAGCTGCTACTTGGAGCTCCGTGCATACATTTGCCAAGCATTATAATCTACCTTTATACTCCAGATCCCGAGCAGGGTTTGCAACTGCTGTTCTGCAGGGGATCTTAACTACACCATCCTTCTCTTAGTACCTCCTCCCCCAGTTTGGCTATGGTATTCTACCCATATGTTATGACTGCAGATGCATCCTTGAAGGACATAGTACAGTTTTGTACCTACCATAAATGTAGATGTCCGATAGGCATGCATCTGCAGTCAGGATTACCCACCCTCCTTCCCTTCTGTGGTATTCCTAGGGTGCTTACCCCTCTTTCAGCTAGCTGGGGGAATCTATTATGGTGTATTTGTTTATTTGTATATATGTATATATATATTTTGCTACTGTTTGGAATTTTTCAGCATTTATCCAAATTTAGCCTTCCTAGAGGGCACCTGGCATCTGGGGCAAGAAAGACTGAGGAAAATGGCGTCGGCTGATGCCTTTATACCCCAGAAGCTCTGACGTCGGGGAAAGTGCGACATCAGCCAAGGCCAGACCCAGACTTTGGAATCCGGCCGACCGAAGGGCTGCCTGAGGCAGGACAACTCATATGTTATGACTGCAGATGCATACCTATCGGACATCTACATTTATGGTAGGTACAAAACTGTACTTTCCAGAAATCCCAGGGGTCTTCCCAAGATCAGCATGGGGATTCTTCCTCTAGGGGTAGAGGAGGAAGTTTCACTGGGAGGTGCTGCCCCAGAGGCAGAGGGTGTCCACAGAATCTGGCCTTCAGGGAACTTTTCTCTGATAGGCCTTTTAGCATTCCTGAAGTGCTGCCTGACTGCTCATCTCTGGAGGCGGTCGGGGGTTGGTTCTCTCTACAACCTGCTGCCTGGACTGATATAACTCAAAGCAAGTGGATGTTAGAGATTATATCCAGTGGCTACACTATTCCTTTCCAAAGCTCTCTTCTGGAGAGGTCAAAGAGCCTCCCCAACGTTCCACCCAGTCAGAGGGAGTTTACAGTAGCAGAAATTCTAAGTCTACTGCAAAGAAGAGTCATCCAAGTGGCCCTGATTGCACAAAGAGAATTCGCAACTTACTGTCACTTCTTTTTAGTGCCAAAGAAAACTGGGGAGCTGTGATCCATACTTGATCTAAACAAGTTAAACTTGCTCATAAAAAATGTGAAGTTCCGAATGCTGATAATTCAGTCCATTCTTCTGCTGCTTTCGAAGGACGATTGGATGTGCTCTGTGGTGGACTTAAAGGATGTGTACTGTCACATCAAAATAGACAGGAGCTCCAGGAATCATCTGTGCTTCTGGCTGGGAGCCAGTCATTTTCAATTCAGGGCTCTGCTCTTTGGACTCATTACAGCCCCCAGGGTGTTTACCAAACGTATGGTAGTAGTTGCAGGTCACCTCAGACTGCAGGGATTCTGGGTGATGTCCTTCAAGGATGCATCTGCAGTCCTTACAAATGGGTTGTCCTGTCGTCAGGCAGCCCTTCGGTCGGCCGGATTCCAAAGTCTGGGTCTGGCCTCGGCTGGTGTCGCACTTCACCCGACGTCATAGCTGCAGTTATTCGGGTATAAAGGCATCAGCCGACGCCATTTTCCTCAGTCTTTCTTGCCGCGTGGTGCCCGAAGCAGAAGCTGTTCGCAAGTGCCAGTCGGTCAGAACCAGAGATTACTACTACCGAATACTACTACGAAGACTTCTAAAAAGCTAAGTACCCCGTTGGGGACTCTTTCTTGCCTCAGCCGATGTCAGAAAAAGTGAATAACTGTTTAACTTGTGGGAAACAAATACCTCATAAAGATTTCCACTCTTACTGCTTACCTTGTCTAGGCCCAGACCACGACGTCGCAGCTTGTCTAGCCTGTGCTTCTTTTAACCGGCGGACGCTTAGACGTCGGTCGGAATTTGCTGAGGAGTTTTTCGGCTCCGATTTCGCTTATATTATGCCGTCGGATCCTCCGACTTCACAAATATCTAAAAAACGCAAGGAAAAGGACCGACACTCGCGGTCCGCGGTTTCAACGAAACCGCGGTTAAATAACGCTGAGTGTCTCGGTTTCGGCTGAAACCGAGCAAGCGGTTCTTCCTTCAGCCGAAAACTTTCCTTCTACCGAGGCCTCTTCCAACCTTGTGGAATCGGCTTCTGAAATCCCATCTGCTGTTGCAGTTTCTCAGGAATTATCAGACACTTATTCCCTTGGATATTTCAACCCCTGCACGTGGAGCTGCTAGGCCACCTGCAGCCATGTCCTTTAAGGCCTTTGCCAGGGCTAAAGCAGCTAAAGCTTCTAAATCTGTGCCTGCTAAGCCCCCCTCTCACAGGCCTAGCTCTAGTTCACAAATGCTTAGTTTAGCAGAGGATCTCATTTCTTTAATCCGAGGATCCCAACCCCAACCAGACAGGGCCTCTCATCCGCCTCCAGAGAAGAGGCCTTGAGCAGAGCCCCCTGAGCCAGTGTCTACAGATGATTCCTCTGATGATTCAAACTATACAGACCCTCCAGAGGCTCCGTACTCCCCTTATGAAGACTCTGATGCTGAAGAGTCCATCCCTTCTGCCTCTCCGCCTGAGGAATTTTCTTTTGGGGAAACCTTGCATGTTATGAGGGAACAATTTCAGTGGCAAGGCCAGGATTTTTCAGATTCCAGAAAAAGGCTTAGAACTTTTCTGCATTTACCACAACATAGGCCTTTAGCCATACCTCTAGTTCTTTCTGTTGTAGATGATGCATTTAATGATGCTTGTACTGCTCCTGATTCTCTGCCTCCGGCCCCTGTTGCCCGATAGATACTACAGGGTCCCGGACACACATTACCACTTGTATAAGGCCCCCTTTGCAGATCCAGAGACTATCTCCCAAGGACCTAAGGCTGTAGCAGCCACCTCTGCCAAAACCCCCCTCCCCTCTGAAAGGGAATCCAGATCCGTAGAGAGATGGGGTAAAAAAGATTACACTTCTGCTACTCTTTCAGCTAGGGCCTTGAACTGTCAATTTCACATGATGCAGTATCAAGAATTTTTGCTAGACCAGTTAACCAAAAAAGTGTCCTCAGATGAAACAGTAGACAAAAAATATCTGCAGGAAATGGTACATAACATTCAACAAGTCAGTAACCATTCCTTAAAATGCGGCTATGATGCACTGGAGGCTTCCTTTAGATCAGCCATGACTGGCACAGTCATCAGAAGGCATGCATGGTTAAAAGAACAGGCCTTACCAGACCATGTCATATCAAAACTATTAGATGCTCCTATGGATAAGATCAATTTGTTTGGCTCTCCTGCACAACAAGTGCTGAAGAAGATGGAAGAGAAGGCAAAATCTGTCCAAACAGTGAAAGATTTCTTACAGGTCCAACCTCCGAGGTTTAGCAGGAATTGGCCCTCCAAGAATTGGTCCTTTCCAGACTCCTCCAGAACTCAGAGAGGCAGGAATAGGCGTTCAAGAGGCAGAAGCCAATCCAGGCAGGGGTGCCTACAGAGGACGCCAGTGGCAGGGCAACAACCAGCGAGGAACAGCCACAGACACAGCCACCACCACGACTACAGGTCAATCACAGTGACTTGGCTCTGGCACCGCCTACCAGGGAACAACTACAAGCACCCTTAGGCGGGAAGCTAGCCTTATTTACAACAAACTGGCATTACATCACAAGAGACAAGTGGATTTTACAGACAATAGACCAAGGTTACAGGTTTCACTTCCATACTCTACCAGGGAAGAGAGGAATGCCAAACCTACCTCCAAATCAAAAGACAGAAGCTCTAAAACAAATATCCCAATTATTAAGGATGAGAGCTGTAGAAAAGGTACCATCTATGGAGCAAGGAAAGGGATTTTACTCCAGACTCTTCCTGGTACCAAGAAAAGAGAGCAAATGGAGACCTATTCTCGACCTGTCCGCATTAAACACATTCCTCATTGTTCCAAAATTCAAAATGCTGACCCTACAGCAGCTTCTTCCCATGCTGGGCAAGGAGTCTTGGCTGGTGACTCTAGATCTCAAGGAGGCATACCTGCACGTCCCCATACGACCAAACTGCAGAAGATACCTCAGATTTCTTGCAGGATCAGAGCATAATCAATTCTCAGCATTGCCCTTTGGCTTATCTACTGCCCAGAGTGTTCACGAAATGCCTGGCATCAGTAATTGCTCATTGCAGGCTTCAGGAATCCAAATCTACCCCTACCTGGACGACTGCCTGATACAAGCGGACAACAAAAACAAGCTAGCAGAAGACTTACAAAGGGTCATTTACCTGCTACAAGCCCTGGGATACACAGTCAATATAAAAAAGTCAAGACTGATACCATCCCAGAGAATAACCTTTTGGGTGCAGAGTTGGACACATCAAAGCAAATGGCATTCCTAACAGTAGAAAAACAGGAGCAGCTACCTCTCTACTTCTTGGCTTTAACAAAGCAGAACCAGCTGACAGCAAGAAAAGTACTGCAAGCCTTGGGCTTCATGGCATCCTGCATAATATTGGTTCCTCATGCCAGACTGCATATGAGAAAACTACAGTGGTACCTAAGGAATTTATGGTCTCAACACAAGCACAGCTTAGAAACCCAGATTCCCATTATTCCATGCCTGAAGCAAGAATTCCTATGGTGGGCTCAGGCTTGTCAATCAAACACAGGATTGCCCTTCCACAGTACTCAACCAAGCCAAACCATCACGACAGGCGCCTCAGACCTCGGTTGGGGGGCACACATGCTGGACAAGTGCATACAAGGCTTATGGACTCAAGACCAGCTGCACCTACACATAAATCTAAAGGAAATGCTGGCAGTAAAACTGGCAATTCAGGCATTCAGACCATTCCTCCAACAAGGTCTATTGATGATAAGGACAGACAACACCACAGTTATGTGGTACATCAACAAACAGGGAGGCACACATCCGTATCGTCTTTGCCAGATGGCACTGGACCTCTGGAATGTGGCCCTGAGCTACAACATTCAGTTAAAAGCAATTTTTGTACCAGGAAAAGAAAACATTCTAGCAGACATATTAAGCAGGACTACCACGGATGCCCACGAATGGATGCTGCACCCGGACATCTTCAAAACCATTACAAGAAAATGGGGGCTCCCAGAAATAGACTTATTTGCATCCCACGCAATCACCAACTAAAGAAATTCTGCACAAGGACGTACCACCCACTTGCTTGGAAGGTGGACTCCCTATCCTTCAGTTGGAAAAACCTGACAGCATATGCATTCCCACCACTTCCTTTGATGCACAAGGTGCTATTGAAGATCAAAGAGGACTGTCCAAGGATCATTCTGATAGTTCCAGACTGGCCAAGGCAACATTGGTACCCATTACTGAGGAGCATGTCTCGGGAACAAATATGGCCACTACCCCTGGTTCCCTTGCTGTTAACACAGAACAACTACAACAATCTGCATCCAAACCTGAAAACTCTGCAGCTGACTGCCTGGAACATTGCATAAGACCAATTAACCCAAATTTATCCCAAAGGGTTAAAGACATTATCCTTGAGGCTCGCAGACCCTCAACAAGAAAAAATTATTCAGCAAAATGGAAAAGATATCTCATTTGGAGTACTGCAAAAGGAGGAGATGTGTCACCGGTAAACATAGCCAACATCCTGGAATACTTGGCAGAGCTCTTCCTCACAGGCCTGTCCTATTCCTCCATCAAGATTCATGCATCAGCTATTTCAGCAGAATACGACTTGGATCCTCCTGTCTTCTCACATCCTCTGCTCAGACAGTTTCTGAGAGGAATTAAAAATGTAAAGCCTCCTAGGAAGCCACCATTACCAGCATGGGACTTGAACTTTGTGCTAGAAAAATTGACACTTCCTCCTTTCGAACCAGCAGCAACAGCAGAATTGCAATACTTATCATGGAAGACTGCTTTCCTGCTGGCAATCACTTCAGCAAGAAGGGTATCTGAACTTCAGGCATTAATGGCAGTACAACCCTTCCTGATCTTCCATCAAGATAGAGTGTCCATGAGAACAAATCCTTCCTTTATGCCTAAGGTGGTCTCCAGAGTTTCTTTAAATCAGGCTATCCACCTACCTACATTCTTCCCCAACCCACAGAACAGGGAGAAAGACTGCTGCATACCTTGGATGTACATAGACAATTACGCTACTACCTGGACAGGACCAAGGGCAATAGAAAAACTGACCAGCTACTGGTAGCATATGCAACAGGAAGGGAAGGAAAAGCAATTTCAAAACAGACAATCTCCAAGTGGATAGGAAATTGCATTAGATTTTGTTACTCCTACCATGGAAAGAAAACTCCAGAGAACATCAGGCCTCACTCTACAAGGGCTACAGCCACTACCACAGCCTTCTTACGAGGAGTGGCTACCAAGGACATTTTAGAGGCTGCTACTTGGAGCTCCGTGCATACATTTGCCAAGCATTATAATTTACCATTATACTCTAGATCTCGAGCAGGTTTTGCCACTGCTGTTTTGCAAGGGATCCTAACTACACCATAACTTTATTTTTCCACCTCCCCCAGTTTGGCTATGGTATTCTACCCATTTGTAAGGATTGCAGATGCATCCTTGAAGGACATAGTACAGTTTTGTACCTACCATAAATGTAGATGTCCGATAGGAATGCATCTGCAGTCAGGATTACCCACCCGCCTTCCCCTCTGTGGTGCTCCTAGGGTATTTGCCCTTCTTATAGCTAGCTGGGGGAATCTATTATGGTGTATTTGTTTGTATATATGTACATACATGCTTATTTTTTGTGTTTGCTCTCTACTATTTGGAATCATTGGCATTTATCCAAATTTAGCCTTCCAAGAGGGCACCTGGCATCTGGGGCAAGAAACACTGAGGAAAATGGCGTCGGCTGATGCCTTTATACCCGAATAACTGCAGCTATGACGTCGGGTGAAGTGCGACACCAGCCGAGGCCAGACCCAGACTTTGGAATCCGGCCGACCGAAGGGCTGCCTGACGACAGGACAACCCATTTGTAAGGACTGCAGATGCATTCCTATCGGACATCTACATTTATGGTAGGTACAAAACTGTACTTTCCCTTACCTGGGCAAGTCACTCTTTACTATTGCAACCAGGCATCCGCTAATACAAGGTCAGGAATTACTTCTTCAACCTAGCCAACCATCTGGGGATTACTATAAATCTGACAAAGTCCAATCTTTCCCCTGTGCAGACTTTAGAGTTCATTGGAGCTACCTTGGACACAAGTCATTCTGATTTCCACCCTTCCCCCTCATCAAGTTCTAACCTTGAGAGTTCAGATACAAACAGTGTTGAGTCTAGCTTCTCCCCTGGCAAGGCCAATTCTCCAAGCTCTAGGTTCTGTGGCAGCTGCTATTCCATTCCACTAGTTGCTCATGCCAGATATTTTTGCAAGTCCTTCAATGGACTTTAGCTGCTCAGTGGGCTACACTCTACAAGCCTCTGTCTTTTCCTGTCAAGCTGACTCCTGTTTGCAGGAGGCATCCTCAATGGTGGCTTCTGTCAGAAGACCTGACATTAGGCAGACCCCCCCCCCCCCTCCACGATGGTGATCATGGATTCTTCCCAGTTGGGGTGGGGGGCATTACAAGGGGAAGATGGTCCAAGGCACTTGGACACCCATAGAGACCAGATTGCATATCAATGTTCTGGAGATGAGATCTGACCTCCTCTCGTTGTAAGCTTTTCAGGATGTTCTCCCTCTAGGAATGATTGTGATCCACACAGACAACATGTCAGTCGTGTGGTACATCAACAGACAAGGAGGAACCTGCTCTTACTCAGAGGGGCCATGAGGGTTTTGGAATGGGCGATGTCTTTGGACCGTTTTCTGCTTGCAACATGCATTCTGGGGAAATTCAGTGTCCTGGCAGACAAGCGGGTCCATTGTGACCACTTATGAGTGGTCCCTCAATCAGTCAGTAGCAAACGTGATCTTCAGCTACTGGGGCCAACCTTGCTGCGACCTATTTGCATCCCCCCAGAACAATAAATGCAGCAGTTATTTTGCTATGATTCCCTTCTGGAAGAGTTCCCAAGGGATGCTCTGGTTCACAATCTCCTCTAGGCTTATCCCCCAGTGCGTCCGATTTCAAAGTTTTACCAGAAAGCAAAGCGTCTGAAGTCCTCAATAATCCCCTTCCTCTAGTCTCACCTGAAGTATCCTCCATGAATTTTGGAACCCTCACCCCATAGAGGGTTATCATGCCAATCTGATGTCATTCAAATTGACCGCTTGGTTTCTCCACTTCCAGTGATCATTCAAAGGTCCAGACATGCTTCCCCAGTCCAAGACATTATTTTGGTCTCTCAAAAAACAGCTACTGAGAAAGTTTATGGTAAGAAAACACTGATCCTTTTTCGGCACCTATTTCTGATCTGTATTTCCTTGCGCCTCTGTTCAAAGACTGAGCTAATTTCTCCACCATCAAACTCCAGTTAGCGGCTCTTATTTTCATTCTGGCAATTTTCTTAACTCTCCTTCAGCTTCCAAACTATGCAAGACCTTTTTGAAAGGGGTCTTTCTCCTCAGGCTTCCGGTAAAGGATCCCTCTCCACCATGGGATCCCACTGATTTTGCAGAGCTTAACTCAGAAACCGCTTGAATCAGCAAGTGACTGTGACCTAAAGTTTATTTCATGAAAAAGAGTTCTCCTTGTTGCCATCACCTCAGCTAAGAGAATAATGGAAATTCAGGCCTTATCTTCTAAGCCACCTTACATAATTTTCCACTTGGATAGAGTCTCCCTTCGTGCAAACCCTTCTTTTATGCCCAAGGTAGCTACAGAAGCCAATCTTAACCATACTGTCAAACTGACCATCTTTTTCCTTAATTTCTCCAGTGATGGAGAACAGCAGTTCCTAAAAATAGTTCTCTCCAGGTCTCCTAGAGTACCAGGAAGGGGGATTGTTGGGTTGGAAGGTGAGGAGGAATGAAAGAAGAAAACACAGATACCAAGTTATGCTAAGTACATGACTAATAATTTAGGTGCTTCTGATTTTCTTGATAGTTGCAGTATCTGTGCTGCCTTTCAATCCAGAGCCCTCTGAGACTGGAAAGAAAAACTGATTCTTAAGGATTTGCTTTCCAGTCAGACAGGGTTTACCACAATGTCCTCTGAAACCAAGCAACTATCTATATCTCCCTGTACTTAGAAGAGAAGGAGAAAGACAGATCTAAGGAAAAGCACAGAGAAAAAAAACAGAAGATGAGAAAAATGCCGAGATGTCTAGTAAAGGGTCCCCGGATTCGTCTAGTCTCCCTGGTCTGGCACCTAAGTAGTTGAGGCAGTCAGATCCATCTGCAACCCAAATCTGAACTCCCTCTCTAAAACCTACCTTTTCCTTGGAGCCATTTAGTTCCAGGTTGCATTCACCAGTTCTTCAGTACATGCTACTTTCAAGACCTGCCTCTGTATCTACATCGTCAAGGTCTGGCTGGTTCACCAGAAATCTTACTGAGATGGATGTCAACTGGATGATGAGAAAATTCTTGAGGACATAGATTCAGCTGGTGGTTCTCCCAGCTCTGTCTTCCAGATGAGGGTGGGGACTGGCCCTTTGATCCCATCCCACCTCATTCCAATGCCAGCTCCTTTCTTGGAGCTGATGCTCATGGGTCCGAACCATTTCGGCATACCTTCATCAGACCCAATAGGCCTGGAGACTTTGCCTTCAACTTCTCCCCTTCCTCTTTTGATTCTGATGCCTCCAGGTTGAGATTAGTCCTGGAGCCAAAGGGTTGGGGTTGGAGCTCCTACTGTGGACCTGACTCTGAAGTTTTCAGAAGCCATTCCTTAACAGCTTGGCTTTGAGGTCCTCCTTTGAACCAACCTTTGCTGGAGTTGGAAAACTCCCTGAGTCAGCTGACAGAGGAAGATCTTCTGCTCCAGCAGGTGAGTTGACTTTCTAGGTTGTGAAAAGAACCTTGGCTAGACCAAGAAGACAGGTGCATGCATTGAGCTCAGATCCATCCTAACTCCCAGTGGATCCTGTGCCTCATTTGAGTTGATGGGGACACAGACAGATCCAATTAGCTTCAAGGCAGCTCAACGATTGAGCTGTCTGATTCCAACATGTCTCCATCAGAACCCCTGAGACACTTTCCGTGAAAGAGGACTTGTAATTGGAAGTACATAGACTCTTCTTTTGAGTCTGTCACTGAAGACACAGATGAAAGAGAAAGATCCCCAAGACCCCTCCCAAGAGGACATCATCTGTGGGGACATACTAGAATTGATGAAGCGGGGGGGGGGGTTGTCCACCAGAGCTCCTTCTTATGATGAGTCCGTGTTCCTTGAAGCCTTTGGATCTGACTATCGGCATCCTGAGTGGTCCTACCTCCTGATGCCTTAATAGACCTTATTGCTCAGAAGGCTTGGAAGGAACCCGATGTGGTAAAGCCTATTTCTGAAAAAAAAAAAAAAGACAGAATCCTAATAGCCCCAAAGAATAGGAAACATTGGTCCAGAAGCCTTCCAGTAGATGGAGTGGTGGTAAAAGCCAGAAAGAAGGAACTATCTGAGGAAAGTTTCCCTATCCATCCTCCTAACAGAGAGTCCAGAGCATTGAACAGATTAGGTAAATGGACTTATGCTAGAGCGAGCTTCACACTTTGACATTAAATCACCTGGCACATTTGACACTGTTCTAAAGGGACTTGATCAAGGAGGTTTCCGAGTCTAAGAGTAACTTACCATCAGGCATCCAAAACATTGTGGACACCCAAATGTGTACCCTGCAAATTACATCTAATATGGCCATGTAATGGCTATCAAATGCAGCTGGTGGCACTTCAAGAGCAACCGGCACAGGTATTACCATGCATTGCCATGCCTGGATGAGACTATGCGATTTTGTGAAAAGCATCAAGGCACCCTTTTAAATGTCCCAATAACGGTTCATCTCTGTTTGGGTCTAAGGTAAAGGAAATGCTTACCAGGAGTGAACAAGATATGGCATGACCCTTTCTGCATTCAGAATATATGTCTCTACTTCACAGAGAGCCTTTTCCAGGAATCAAATGGGGATTCCTTATAGGGATAACCATGCCCAGTGTCTCTTCTGTTTAGGACCTACCTGACCATAACACCAAGTACCTTTCTTTCTCAACAGATTTTGTTCTGTAGACCTTTATAAACTGTTTCTCACAGTTAAAAATTTGTTTAGAGAACATACTGTTACAGGCCTTGGAGAGAGTGACAGTGCAGTCAGAAGCTTCCTTCTCGGACGTACCTACTCATCCTTAAAAGAAAGTTAAAAAGCAGAAAGAAGATTTCTGTATATCCACTTCTTTTTCAAGGTCAGAAGCTGATGTTTGCATTGAGATTGTGGACAAGCCCACAAAATTGTCTGATGTTTTGGCCTGCTGGTTCTGTAGTGATCACTTTGGAGGACAACATGAAGCAGGTTCTGGCACATACTGTACAACCAGTCAGACAGCTTTTCGGGCTGTGAAGGAAAAGCCTGGGCTACTCATCGTAAGAGGCACCAGATGGTGTTCCGCAGGTACTGGTTAATGAGGATGTCCTAGGCTCTGTTATGGTGGTATGTCTGAAGTCAGGCCCCTTTTATGCAATTTCTTTAGAAACCCCAAAAAGAAAAAAAAAACAAAACATATTTCGCATCTGTTGCTCCTGCTCTTAGGGATTCTGAACAGGAGTGGCAGGACCTTTCTGCGGTAATGTTTTATGCCCTTGAGGCTTCGAAAGAGTCACAGTTCTTTGCTTCTACACCCTCCACCTCTCAAAAATTGAAAGGGATACTTCTGCTAAGGGGGATTCTTCCCCAGAGTCTGATTCTAAACCTTTGGACTACTCGCAGTCATACCATCCTACTGGGTTGGAGTCTGAACCTGAGGATATCTTATCTTCAAACGCAGCCCAAGAAGATGTTTTTTTTGGAGCACTTTCAATCAATTCTGATCAAGCAATTATTTTCATCATTCTGTTATGCCGGTTATTAAATGAATACTTTTTGAATGACTCTATGGTACCTTACCTGTTCTTTATTTATATTTATCCTAAATTAATGTTTTAGTTTCACTACAGGGCTGTTCTCTCTACAGTTTTACTTTTATTACCTACCTGTGAATCCATCTCTTTCTTCACTTTTTGCGGTCAAACAGTTCTTAAGAGGCATCTTATTTATCAGGCCTGACATAAAATGTGTTCCTTATCCCTGGGACCGAAGCTATGTTTTTGAAATGTACGCAAACACCTTTTGAACCAGCTTTTTCCACATTTTTAAAATGCTGTACATGGGAAAAAAAAGTTCTTCTGGTAGCTTTGTTTGCTGTAAGAGCTTCTGAGTTGCAAGTCCTCAAGTCTTTTCCTCTGTTTCTGGTACTCCACAAAGACAGAAGGTGGTGTCCCTTAGAACTTCACCATCCTGTATCACTGTAATGATCCCTGAGATATCTCTGAATCAGTCTGTTCACATTCCTGCATTTTTTCCTTATCTTAAGAACAAGTATGAAAAGATACTTTGTCTGCTAGATGTACACAGACAACTATGATTTTATTTAGACAAGAGTAAAGAAATTGGAATATATGGTCAATTATTTCTTTTGAAGGGGAAAAAGCTAGGTATTCAAGTAGACATTAACCAGACGGAGTTCCCTTGACCTTTTTGTTTGTTGCTTTTTCCATGGAAAATCAATTTGAGGTCAAATTATAGCTCATTCTGCAAAGGCTGTGGCTTCTTCAGGTACCTTTTTTAAAGGGATTGATTCCAGATGTATTTGAGAGGTAGGTATTCTGTCTTTTATTTACAGTTTTACCCAGTATTACAGAACTGATGCCTTTTCTAAAGCCAGAACAGGGCTTGCACGAGCCATACTTCATGGGTTACTGGACTCCAGTGCTGTCTCTTACTACTTCTCAGTCTATCTAAAATATATTTGGTTTGTTAGATCTTTTCTGTATATACTGTATGCCAGATTGTTTATGCTTACTCATAAAAGTAAACCATTGTTATTTATATACAGTGCATTGTTTTGTTACATTATCATGTAATCTGGGCTGAGCCTGCGATTGGTCATTGACCAGTGTTCTACAGCACTAAATAAGTTTAAATAAAATAAATACACGCTTTAGAAATCATTCTGTCTGTCAGCATTACTACAACAATTTTCTGATGAGCATAATATAGTTGTGTAAGAACTTACCATATCAGTTAATGTTTGAAAAGATCCCTGTTGCATCATATGCACCTTTCCTCCATCTTTCATCATTTTTTCCCCTTTGTCCAAAATGGAACTGGCATTTGCCTATATTTCCCCCCTTTTTTTGCACCAGGGTCTATCCTCCGCTTGAGACCGCTTCAGTGTGTTTGTCCAGGGTAGGAAAGCCTGACAGTTTTTAAAGTGTACATCCCTTAAGTGCCAGTACATATTCTTCATGCCTAGGTCTAAGGTTGGATATATGGTGCATGAGAGAGGAGCACTTTAGCTCTGGGATACTAGCCAGACATACTGTATCCTTGGCAGAATATGTTCCGTCAGTATTACTGTAGTGTGATCTATTTGAACATCTACTGTTACAGTAAGTTCTTAACACAACTCTACTTTGAGACTAAGGGGCCGTGGCAGAGTGAATTTAATAGGTGGGTTGAAAGAAACTAGTCTGAAGATTGTAGTTGATATTACAGCTGGGTAAAGAACATTTCTCAGTAGGGTTACAAACCACACAGCATTCCAGGATTTTGTGTAATTTCTGTATATACACAGAAATATATTGGCTAATCTAAAATCAATACTTTTTATATTTTGTATTCTTTTTTAGCTGATGATATTCCAGAGATATTGAGTTCTTCAAGCTTATTTTCTATGCTGCTTCCTCTGATCCTAGCTTCCACTGGGCCTGTGGCTGCAACTATCCCAAAGGTAAGAGTTGAAAATTGTTACTGTGCTGTTTTTTTCACTTGAAAAACATTCCCAAAACTGGACTGTTTTTGTTGAGTATGAAGTAAAGGAAATAGAAGCTGAACAGAGAAGCTTAATTAATGTTTTTCCTTTGATGTTCTTCACTTGCCTGGTGAACACCAGCTTCCTTCATCTAGCCTCACAGACCCATTCTTTCCTTCATTTCTTTTATGCTATTCTCTATGCCTCGTATCACAACTTGGGAAAGTCCTCATTCACCAGTTGATCGTTACTTTGGTGTAGTGCCACTTTTGTGATAAGTAGCATAACAGACGAGAGCTGGATGGAGAAGGCCCATCATCAAGCCACTCTTAAGCATGTTTCTGCACTGTCCCTATCTCTGCACTCCCATGTCCTTGACATGTCTTACCTCCAAAGTGGTACCACAGTAGTACAGTTGTCCGTGTGTGCACCTGAGCATGTATCTGAACCGGTTACACTGCTGTTCAGCACGTGGCATGTTAGTTCACATGTAGTGGTCTTCTGTGCTGGTTCTCTGTACTCTAACCGCTACTCATGGTCAGTACTTCAGTAGACCAGACTTGCTCTCTCTGTGTGAGATTGGACAGCTGACTTTAGGTGCATCAATTTTATGATACTAGACCATTTAGTACCAGATCACCAGTCAGTCATGGGTCTTAGCCCGGGCTTACTTCATCTACACTATGGACATGCCTTAAAGGCAAGTTAATTATTATTAATAAGTTATTAGTAAGAAAAGTGGTGATCATTTTAAATTGTTAAAACAACTCATAAATGTTGCCACCATTACAGTATTCTGTCTTGCTTGTTTTGAGTTTGTTGACAGCACACTGGAACTAGGATTGAATTTTAATTCTTTAATTATTGCAGTACTGTTAAATACCATTTTAGTTTGCAATGACATTATTCAAATGCTACTGCTTGAAAGAGGTGGTTCCTCTATAAAGTTCCAATTGATCACAGTTGATTGACTAATTGTCTCATTGCAAAAGCACAAATCAGATTTTGTTAAGGAGCATACTCTCCGGTGCATAATCTGTTATCTATGTATACTGACTCCACAGTACACAAGTGCAAGTAAAGAAAAGCACCTAGAAAGGATAACTACACTTAACAGGAACAACAGAGCTTTCATTTCCCATTAAAACAATAGAAAACAACTTTGTTGTAAAATGATTGAGTTGGTATTCTTCAAGCTGCATTTTGTTGACATGTAGAGTAGATGAAACTGATTTCTGGAGAATCCCTGTACAACCATATCTCATCACTCAACAGAAAGGGCAACTTCTTCATCCCAGTTTGATCTCCCCCTGTCTCACTCTCAGGACAATAGGACTTTAATCCTTAAAAGACATTTTTTCTCTGAAGAGGTGATTCAGGTTCTAAAAGAAGCTAGGAAACCCAGTACCAGGAAAGCATACAATGTCAGGTGGAAAGATTTTAATTTGATGCCATAAGTATAGACTGCAACCCTTTTGTCAGACACTCCCACTATACTTCGGTACCTCTGTGATCTACTTCATTCTGGTTTGGCCTATTCATCTATTAAAGCCGACTCCTTTGCTATCAGTACATGCTTAACTTTGGAACCTCATCATTTAGGACAGAGGTCAGACTTTTTCTGAGATTGGCTTTGCACATTAAACCTCCAAAGAAGCCTATCATCCCGCCATGGGACTTAAACTTTGAGTTGGAAAAACTTACTTTGCCCCTTTTGAGCCAGCAGTTTCTGCCATCCTAAAATTCTGCACATGGAAATCCATTCTTCTGGCCCTTACCTCAACTCAGAGTTTCTGAAATTCGTGCGCTTGTGGCCATTCCCTCTTTTCACATCTTCTGTAAAGGTAGGATAAGTGTTATGACCAATCCTTCCTTCATACTAAAGTAGTTAATGAGTTGACCCTTAGCCAGTCCATCAACCTGCAAACTTTCTTCCCCAGTCCCCAAAACAAGGGGAACCAAATCACAGGCAGTTAAGGTTTTAGTTGAATAAAACTAAGAATATCAGGAAAACAGATCAGCTGTTTGTCTCCTTCATGGACTTAAAGTTGAGACAACCAGCTTCTACACAAAGTATTGCATCTTGGATTTCAAAGGCCATCTCTTTCTGCTATTCATAGCTTGGGAAAACTTTGTCCTCCTGCCCGAAAGCACTTTCCACTTGGGCAATGGCTTCATCTGGTGCCTTCTACAAGGGGATGGATACCAGATCCATTGTAGAAACTGCCACCTAGTCTTCTGCCCACACCTTCACTAAACACTGTAATTTAGATGCCTTCTCTAGGTCCAGGGTGGCTTTTGCCAGAACCATTCTGTCTGGTCTGGATTCTATTGCCTCACTTTAGCCTTCAACCCATCTTCTCTTTACAGCTCTTGGAATCACCCATCTGTTATCAGTACTGCAACAGTGATTTCAGTCAAGACATAGTAAGAACTTACCATAACAGTAGATGTCCCACTGATCACTGTTGGAGTATTCCTTCCCTTCCTCCTTATCCCCCCTATTCTTCTACTTCTTACACACCCACACACACACAGTTTATGCCATTACTTTTGTTGGGGAGTTTACTTATCTACTCTAAATTTTGCCCCTTCTAGCCGACCAATCTCCTCTCTCAGTTGTTGTAAGGCCACTGGTTTGGAGATAGTCTGAAGATCTCATGCGTATGTTGATTTATATACCTCTGCTCTGACGATCTGAGTTCACCATCTTGGATGTATGCCCTGAGGAAGGTAAAGCTTTGATAGCCTAGCTTGACATCAACGGACGACAACTCATCTGTTATAAATACAACAACAGTGATCAGTAGGATATCTACTGTTACAGTAAGTTCTTACACTGCTGTACTTTCGCAGGCTGATGTCACCTATTTTTTTTCCCTGCAGATGTTCTAATCCATTTTGAAAGGATTTAATAGGCCTATAGTCAGAAAATCTTTATTTTTCAAGTGGACCAAATTTTATTATTGTAAAAGCAAAGGAGTTGATCCACTTTACAGTTTTTGTACTACAGATATTTCTGGAATGGAGTCCTTCTTTGGACTTGGACTTGAAATTTGTAATTGAAAAAAGTAATGTTAAATGGTTTTTGAGCCTTTCTGTTCTGCAGTTCTGAAATGTCTGTCTTGGAGAACACTTTTACAAGTGGCCAGATCCATTGGTGTAGAGGGCTAAAGCTGTTAATGTTATCCAGGTGAGCCATGTTCTATTAGTTGAACTGACATCAGTTGAATTTGGCATAGGGAGGATGGGCATATAGCTATCCAGGGGTGGAATAGGACCATATTGTGCCGCAGTCTCTCTAAGGAGGGGCAGTGATGCTTGTGTTCAGTTCTTGGTTATATATTCGAATCACAAACCATGAGTGTGGTAGTCTTCATTAGAAGCTACATGAAAGCATACTTGTACATAAGGAGGCATATTTGCCCCTTTATTGATATGGCTCTGACATCCTTCCCCTAACCCCAGGAAGTAGAACATAAAAACAAAAGCACCTTCATTGCTTTGGTGCCAGGAAAGGTGCAAGCAATCCATGTTGCTGTTTGGATGTGGATGATGATGCCTCCACAACTGGGGTACAGGGAAAAAAAGCTTAGTTGCTTGTTTCCCACAAGTGCACAACATCTCTGCAAACAGCTTTCTTTAATAGTCATGTTTTTTAACTGGTCTGTTGGGGTCTACTTTATTAACTCGAATGTGCAAAAGTTCAAATGCATAAAGATCGACACATATGCATCAAACTCTTAAACATTCGAAAGTTAATAAAGAAAAAAATACACAGAAAAAAAAAAAAAGATGTAGGCAGGTGGACAGGCCCTCCTGCGCCCCCCACACCCTCGCTCCTTAAATATACCAACTCCGTGATCGCACTACATTGAAGTAAATGGAAATTTCCACCTACGGAGATTTCCATTTACAGTTTTCGACGGATTGCACTTTCGATGCATATGGTATTTGCGGTTTTACGCTTTCGCGTAAATAAAGTAGACCTGTCTGTTGATTTTGCTATTGTCCTTACTAAAGAAAAGAGTAAGGGCTGAAAAATGCTGCATCATGAGGACATGCATGGGCAACTCGTATATTGCATTGAAACTAATGTACCTTTTTAACTGTTTGACTGGATTTTGATATTTGTCAATAGGAAGCAAGTATGGACATTTACCAAACAGACCCAAATAAGGTGGTTGACTACATGAGTCATGTTCTATTAATACCAAACAGACCCAAATAAAGTGGTTGACTAAGTGAGTCATGTTCTGTTACTAAAAATGCAACAACACTTTTACGAGTAGATTAGTACTTGGGGCAGCACTCTTATCAGGCTGGCAGCTCCAACTACCACTGCAGTGTTCTTCACAAAGTATTCTACACACAGTATTTTTTTCAGGCGTTTGCTTGGATGTCCATTCACACAGTCTTCAAACTTTTCTGCCTAGATTTCCACTTGAGAGAGGCAGGGCAGGTTTTGCTTTGGCAGGTGTTCTTCGTGATTCATAGTTACAATCATTATATTTGGATTATCTGCTTGCAGTAGCCCTCAGTCGGCCAGATTAACAAAGTCTTGGGTCCTACTTCAGTTGCCATCTCTTCTTTCGTAACGTCAGGTCGTCAGGGGTATAAAACATTTAGCTGATGTCATTACATCAGTCTTTCTTGCCGTGCGGTGCCCGAAGCAGAAGCAGTTCACAAGTGCCGGTCGGCCAACTCCTGAAATTTTGTTTTCGAGTTTCAGAACCGAAGTCTTCAACTGAAAGCTAAGTACCCTGTTGGGGAAACTTTTTCTTGCTCTAAACCGATGTCAGTAAAAGTAAATAATTGCATTTCTTGTGGAAAGCAAGTACCTCATAAAGATTTTAATTCGTACTGTATTCCTTGCCTAGGCCCTGACCATGACGTACCTTGCTGTCAGTTTTGTGCCTTACTTAAACCATGAACTATCCATCGTCT
Source organism: Protopterus annectens (assembly GCF_019279795.1). Lineage (NCBI taxonomy): Eukaryota > Metazoa > Chordata > Ceratodontiformes > Protopteridae > Protopterus > Protopterus annectens. Next base: position 89,538,459 of record NC_056736.1, on the reverse strand, counting down.
GTATATTTGCGCTTCTAAATTTTTTAGTGCTTGGTTTAATTATCCTGATATTTCTTCGGTAAGCCATCCGACTACCGACATTCCGAAAAAAAGCAAAGCTAAAGAGAGAGACAGGCCACCCAGTTTGCTGGTACTCAGTGAGGCGCTTTCGCAGCCCTGATACCTGCTACTTCAGATTCACAAGCCTCTACTGAGACCCATTCAGAGTCCGGTATGCCGTGAGATACTTCAACTGTGGATGTCTGTACCTTGAATGGGTCCGGAGCCGCTGTGCAGGCACCGGCTTCTGAGGGTGTATTCAGGCCTACTGACTTGCATATTAAACAGACACCATCTTCTTCTTCAAGGCCTAAAACTCGAACCATGTCTAGAAAACTGATGCCCAGACTGCATGGTCAGGCCCCTATGCCTAAAAAAACAAATGATAAGAATGACTGAAGACCTTATTATTTTAATCAGGGGAAGCCAACCTTCCCCCTCTACGAGACCTAGGACTGAGTTTACTTATGATACTTCTGACCAGGATTCTGAAATTTCTGTTTCCTCTGATGACCAGGATTTACCCGTATCTACCTATGAGCATTCTGATGATGAGGACTCTATTCCCTCTGCTTCCCCCCCAGAGGATTTCTCTTTTGGTGAAACCTTGCATACTCTCAGGGAGTTTTTTGTTGTTGGGAAAGTCAGGATGTTAAGTTGTCTATCTCGCCTTCATTCTTGCTGGATGGGTTCGGAGCCGAACCTCGGCTCCGACTCGGCCACTCTAAAAGCTCGAGAGCTAGTTCCACCGGCTCGAGGCTCCCCTATATCCCACAATGCTAGGCGGTAACTCCTCAGATCTCGTTTGCCGCTACAGCGATCAAGGTGCTTTTCAACCGGCTTGTCAGGTTAGTTTTAAAAAAAATAGTTGTATCTTAAATAGACCCCTTTTAAGTTAGCTTTTCTTCATAAATTTATAAGTTACGTAGTTTCATTCCTAGTCCAAATTTTCCCCTTTTTTTCCTAAACTTTCTAAAGTTATTCCCTTGGGCTTTAGGCCCAGTCCCTCCCTCCCTTCCTAGTAGTTGGAGTGACTGTGTTTTGTAGGGATTTAATTTTTCTAAATTACTTACTAATTTAATTTAATTTTTTGATAATCGGTGTGTGTGTGTGATTGTGTGGTTACACTTTTTTCTTCTTTAGACATGTCTAAAGATTCGAAGGTCTCAGGCTTTAAGAAGTGTGACTCGTGCTGTCAGAAGATGTCTCTGACAGACGGTCACACTTCTTGTGTTTACTGCCTGGGACCTTTGCACCTGCAGGACTCATGTGCTGTTTGCCATGGCTTCAGCCCTAGAGTCCTGCAGGAGCATAAAAATAAGCTCATTCTAAGGGGCTTATTGAAGCCTGAGGGTTCCCCGACTCAATCTTCGGGGAAACCCTCGAAGCCTACCAGACCATCGGCTCCGGTATCTGAGTCGTCTTCTGGGGCTTCGAAGGCTGTTCGAACATCGGCTCCGGCTGGAGCCGATGATTCTCAAACTCATGTCCCTACTATTTCCTCGGCTCTGGCCGGAGCCAAGGCAGACACCGGTGAGTCGGCTCCGATCAGATTGTCGGAACCGACCTCCAGAAAAAGGTCCCGGTCACCATCTATCGGCTGCGTTCATTCGGCTCCAGCATCTCCATTGCTGTCTGAACGGAGCCATAGATCTCACTCCTCTAGGTCGTCGAGACTATCAGATCATGACCTTCAGAGGGTAGTGAGTCGACTTCTTAAGTCCGAGGCACTGGCCCAAATGCTTCAAAGCCCGACTCAACAGTCGATGGCTAATCCCATCACTCAGAATATTCCTCCTCCGACTCCTTTGAGTTTGGAGCCGGGGCGGCTCGGACCCGAGACTGTGGCTGCGTCGGAACCGATACCGTTGTCTTCGGTACTGTCATCTGCTCCGATTTCTTCCTTGGAGGAATCTCGGCGCCGGACTTCCCTCGTCTGCTCCGAGGGGGCGAGTGGCATCGGACCCTTGTCCGACCCCGCTCTCCCTCTCGGTGCTTCGGCGCTGGTGAGTTCGGCTCAGACATCGGCCTCGGAGCCATCACTGTCGGTGCCGGGGGAGGTTTTCAGCTTTTCGGAGAGGAGACCTCTGGTTCTGCCTGACAGGGGTGCCTTCGAGGTCATGAGGAGCGTGTTAGAACCTGGTTCAACACCACAGTCGGCTCCTTCTGCCCCTCCCTCCACCATGCCTCCGGTGATTTCTGCTCACTCCCTCATCCCCGATCGCAGAGAGCCAGCTCCTCAAGTATCCCCAGTGGGGATCTCCTCCTCTTCCGAGGCCTCTCCTGACCCGGTAGGAGAGCCTCCTAGGAAGAGGCAGTGCAAGAGGAAGCACATCGACTCCCCTGAGTCTGTCACCTCTGACACCGATTTAGAGGATTCTGAAGGTTCCCCTCGTTCCCCCTCTGAAGATGTCTCTTTTGCAGACATCCTCGAGATCCTAAAACAGAGGGGGAATTGGCCAGCCCTCAACCCTTCAGAGGATGAATCGGTGTATCTTGAGGCGTTTGGCTCTCGCCCTTCCACCTCCTGGGTGTCCCCTCCTTTTGACCCCCTTATGCAGGTGGTGGCAAAGAAGGCCTGGACGGCTCCTGACTCTGTGGACCCCACCCCCAGGAGACTTTCAAAGTTTATCACTGCCCCCAAGGACAAAGAATTCTTAACCAAAGGCGTCTCTGTGGATGGTATGGTGGTGGCTGCAGCCACCAAGAAGGAGCTAGCTGATCCTTCAGTACCTGTCCATCCTCCTAACAAGGAGTCTAGGACTGTGGACAGGTACGGGAAGCGGATGTTCTCGTCAGCGACCTTTTCTATGCGCTCGCTGAACTACCTGTGTCATTTCACCCGTCTCCAGAGAGATTTGATCAAGGAAGCGAGTGAAATGTTAAAGGATCCAACAGCTGCGGGTTTTCAGGATAGGATGAACTCTCAGCTGGCTACCCTCAACTCAATAGTTAACTCCTCCATGCGCCTCCTTTCGTATGCGGCGGATGGATCGAGTAGAGCGGCAGGTACAGGTGTGGCCTTATGTCGGCACGCCTGGATGCGGCTATGTAATTTTGCAGACCCTTTCAAGGCGTCCTTCACTAACTCCCCGTTTGATGGATCATCCCTCTTTGGTCCTCAAGTGAAGGAAACCCTGACTAGGTGCGAGATGGAAGGCAAGACTCTCTCTGCCGTGGGAGTCCGTTTTTCTACTCCTTCTAGGCCTTACCCCAAAGGCCAGAAGGGGGGAAAGATGTGGTTCCGCAAACAATCTCAAGGAGCTTTGCCTGACGCACAGAGTCGGTTCCCTTCTAGAGGCAGAGGGGGGAACAATAATGGTAGACGCCGTCCTAGAGGCAGAGGGCCCAGAGAATCAGGGCAGTCGAGAAACCTTCTCCGACAAGCCCTTTCAGCATCCCTGAGGTGTTGCCCGACTGTCCACCTTCGGAGGCAGTCGGGGGAAGATTATCTCTGTACCTAGAAGCCTGGCAATCCCTAACTCAAGACAAGTGGGTACAGTCTATCATTTCCGAAGGCTACACAATCCCATTCTTTCGCATTCCAAAGCAATCAAAAAAATCCCTTCCAGACGTTCCACCCAGTCAAAGGGAACAAGCAGCACTAGAAATATCAAAGCTGCTTGCAAAAAGAGCCATTCAACCAGTTCCAGCAGACCAACAAGGGTCCGGAATCTACTCCAAATTCTTTTTGGTTCCAAAGAAAACAGGGGACTGGAGACCCATTTTGGATCTCAGCAACTTGAACAAGTCTGTCAAGAAAACAAAATTTCGGATGGTCACGCTGCAGTCCATTCTGCCCCTTTTTGGGGCGGGACAACTGGATGTGCTCTATAGATCTCCAGGATGCGTACTACCACATCAAAATGAGCAGACGCTCCAGGAGATTCCTCCGCTTCAGGCTGGGAACCAGTCATTTCCAATTCAGGGCCCTGCCCTTTGGACTCACTACAGCCCCCCCGAGTGTTTACCAAATGCATGGCAGTGGTCGCCTCTCATCTGAGACGTCAAGGATTCCAAGTGTTTCCGTATTTAGACAACTGGCTCCTCACAGCCCCCACCAAGCGTCTTCTGCTTCTTGCCAGAGACTATACCTTTCACACATGTCAAACACTAGGCATTTCAATAAATTACGAAAAGTCTGTCTTGTCGCCTTGTCGTGCTATTACCTTTATAGGCGCAAATCTAGACACAGTCAGCATGTCAGCCAGACTCAAAGAGCAGAGAATAGCAGACATACACAGACAAGTCTCTCTTGTCTTGCAGAGCAACAAAATCAGTCAGAATGGCCCTGAAGGTTTTAGGAATAATGGCGGCTGCTGTCCCTCTCCTTCCTTTAGCCAGATTCCACATGAGAATCTTACAGTGGATGCTCTTCACACAATGGTCGTACCAACAACTTCCAATGTCCCATTCCATTGCGATAACACAATCGGGCAAGAATCATCTTTCTTGGTGGGTCACATCCCCCCAGCTCTTCCTAGGAAGTCCCTTTGTTCCTTCCCCTCCGGTTGCTACACTGACAATGGACGCCTCCATGATCGGGTGGGGGGGGGGGCATTACCAGGGCAGGACGGTCCAGGGCATATAGCAACCTTTCGAACGCCACTTGCACTTAAATGTTCTGGAGATGAGAGCAGTGCTTCTAGCGTTGCAAGCCCTACAAGACTCTCTTCCCAAAGGAACTATAGCAACTTGATTTCTGTATTAGTAGCTGTATTTAGAGCACAACCAAAAGCTGTTTGCTGAATTTCCTGTTTGCACTTAATTTTAAATCGTTTTTTTCTTAAAACTTGCATATTTTCTGTCCTTGACCTAGCACTCTTGTGTGGGGTCATTTACTGCACTGTTATAACTTGATATTACTTGTGAACCTCTGCTATCTCTGTAAAAACAAAACAAAAAAAAATCTTGCTTTTTCCCACTTTTCTGAGAGTTAAAAGTTCAGTTACAGGCTTGCTGTTCCTGAACTGTTTGAAAGTTTCTGTGAGGCCATTTTGCTTGGGCTGAAGGAGGGTCTCTGTGTTTATCAGTGGGAGTGACTAACATTGAGCAGCTTCCCTGCCCCGAGAGGTGGTTACTGACTTGAAACTGTAGTTTTATTGGCCACTAGGGGTCATTTCCATAACTCCTTCATCTTCCTCTCTTAAAACCTAGTTGCCTCGTGGTTTGAGCGTCTTTTCAGGCTTGTTGGCTGTTGGTGAAGCACCCTCAAGAGGAAAAAACTGAGAGAAGAAGGAGCCACTTTTGAGATTTTAAGTATTTTTCTCTGTTTATTTGCTAAGTTTTTCTGCATAGCTGCCTAGCTTGAGCATTTTCTGGCTTGTTAAACTTGATTTCTGTATTAGTAGCTGTATTTAGAGCACAACCAAAAGCTGTTTGCTGAATTTCCTGTTTGCACTTAATTTTAAATCGTTTTTTCTTAAAACTTGCATATTTTCTGTCCTTGACCTAGCACTCTTGTGTGGGGTCATTTACTGCACTGTTATAACTTGATATTACTTGTGAACCTCTGCTATCTCTGTAAAAACAAAAACAAAAAAAATCTTGCTTTTTCCCACTTTTCTGAGAGTTAAAAAGTTCAGTTACAGGCTTGCTGTTCCTGAACTGTTTGAAAGTTTCTGTGAGGCCATTTTGCTTGGGCTGAAGGAGGGTCTCTGTGTTTATCAGTGGGAGTGACTAACATTGAGCAGCTTCCCTGCCCCGGAGAGGTGGTTACTGACTTGAAACTGTAGTTTTATTGGCCACTAGGGTCATTTCCATAACTCCTTCATCTTCCTCTCTTAAAACCTAGTTGCCTCGTGGTTTGAGCGTCTTTTCAGGCTTGTTGGCTGTTGGTGAAGCACCTCCAAGAGGAAAACGCTGAGAGAAGAAGGAGCCACTTTGAGATTTTAAGTATTTTTCTCTGTTTATTTGCTAAGTTTTTCTGCATAGCTGCCTAGCTTGAGCATTTTCTGGCTTGTTAAACTTGATTTCTGTATTAGTAGCTGTATTTAGAGCACAACCAAAAGCTGTTTGCTGAATTTCCTGTTTGCACTTAATTTTAAATCGTTTTTCTTAAAACTTGCATATTTTCTGTCCTTGACCTAGCACTCTTGTGTGGGGTCATTTACTGCACTGTTATAACTTGATATCACTTGTGAACCTCTGCTATCTCTGTAAAAACAAAACAAAAAAAATCTTGCTTTTTTCCCACTTTTCTGAGAGTTAAAAAGTTCAGTTACAGGCTTGCTGTTCCTGAACTGTTTGAAAGTTTCTGTGAGGCCATTTTGCTTGGGCTGAAGGAGGGTCTCTGTGTTTATCAGTGGGAGTGACTAACATTGAGCAGCTTCCCTGCCCCGGAGAGGTGGTTACTGACTTGAAACTGTAGTTTTATTGGCCACTAGGGGTCATTTCCATAACTCCTTCATTTGTCCTCGGAGGAGTGGTTTAGGGCAGTGACTTGTGGTTTGTTGGCCAATTTGGGTCATTTCCTGTCTTATCCAGCCCCTGCTATAAATACTGTTGCACACTAGGGCAGCGCGTTAAGCAGGTTTAAACTATTCGGGCTACCTAAAGTCCACTCTTCAAATTTTCCTTAAAACTACCTTCCTCGAACTATACTACTGATCTAATCATCCTATAATTAAAAGATCATCTCTACTTGACTCCAAGTAGACTATTCTCTATCTGTTAAAGCACTTGCTCCTACAGTACTTATTACCTTGCACTCTTGTCATAGATAGTACCAAAAAGGCAACCCCCCATTTCTCGGTCACCCACGTCCCCGGAATCTTTTTAAAGTTTTTTGTCTATTCCTTCTAGCATGTCGAGGATCAGTTGCTAGTGTCCTCTCCTGCTCAGCTGGTGAACCTGGGAATATTGAGGCAATGTTACAATTGCCTCATGTACACAGACAACCCTCTCCTCCTCCCACAAAACACAAATACATGCGAGATGCAACTACGGCCAAACTGGAGGCTGAGCTCTCTCAACATAGGACTGGCAAGACCAGTCAGGAGGAGAAGGTTACCACACACACTATAGACCCAGTCTCACATATTACCATTACAACCTCAAACATCATACATAAACACAACAAAGACATACGGGAGGCTCTGATCAAAAATCTACCAAAACAGCAGAGGCCACCAAAGCAGACACCCAAACAACCACCACCTCAGAACACAACACCTGCAACACATAGACCTCACAGTCAGAGTGTCAAACAGTCACAGCCCTTAAGGCCAAACACAATGCCAGACACACTAGTCATTGGTGACTCCATAGTCAGACACACTGGCGTCCTCACCAGACTGAGTAAGGAGAAGGTCACAGTAAGCTGCCTGTCGGGCGCTAGAATCCGCCACATGCACTCAGGTCTCTCAACAGCAGGTACAAATATGATTCAGTCATTGTCCACGCTTGGTGTAAACGACCTGAGGCACTCCTTGGACTACATGAAAAGAGACATTGAGGAGCTCTCTGATTATGTAGCCCAGACAGGTATGACCCTGACCTTGAGCAGTATCCTACCTTCACCAAGAATGATGCCACAATACAGAGATAAGATGATCAGCTTTAACAATTGGCTTAAACACTGGTGTCATTCAAAGGGGATCCAGTGTCTGTCTGCCTGGGATGACATGCTGGACAAGCCACGCTGCAAGGGACGGCTTGCACCTGTCACCTTCGGATATTGGCAAAGGCTCTTGCCACCCCCATAGTGCCTTTTAGGCAAGGCTCAAATTCTAAACCTACCACCCTAGAACACAAAAAGGAAAAAACTAAGGGTAATGCTGCTCAATGCCAGAAGTCTAAATCTCAAAATGCGAGGCCCTTCTCAGTATGGAGAACATCGATGTCTGTGCTGTGACAGAAACCTGGTTCAAGGCTCCTGAGAGCACCCGGGCGCTATCAGGTTTTACCTCATATCATGCGTTCCGCCCCAAAATCTGGACAATACCAAGAAAGGAGGGTATCCATATTCATCAAGGACACCCACACCTCAAGACTGGTGGCGGAGACCATCCAGGTGCAATTAACCATAGGCAAGACTTTGTAGCATGTTACAGGCCACCCTCACAAACTCAGGAACCTCACATGGCCTTCCTGAAAACACTAGAGGGGATAAATGTATCACCAAACACCATCATACTAGGTGACTTCAATTACCCTAATATAGACTGGGAACACTACTCAAGCCCAAACACCCTAGCCCAAAAGTTCCTGGAATTCATAAACTCAAATGCCATGGAACAACTAGTCACCATCCCACAACAGGAGATAACATACTTGATCTCATCGTCACGAACATGGGAGCACAATGTTCAACACCGGAGGTGTACCCGTCACTGGTGAGACCAGACCACAAACTAATCTCTCTGGAGGTCCTCATTACACCGGCACCTGAAATAAAAAAGACCACAGTAAAGAACTTCTCAAAAGCCGACTTCACACTTCTAAAGACTAGTGTGGACTCCTTTAAGGCCCCGAGCGGAAAACAGTACTCAAGCCGCTGAATCACTTACAAATGCCTTCTACCAGCACCTGCAGGACTGCATGGATAAGGCAATCCCAAGCAAAACAAAGACTCTTTGTACCAAAGGCAAGCATCCAGTCTGGTGGACCCCAGCCATAAACAAACTCTACAACAAAAGGAGGAAGCTACTACAAGATAGAGCAAAATCCTTAAAAGGTAAGACACCCTTGATCACTATAAGTAAAAACTAAGAGCTCTCATAAAATCATCCAAAGCAAATTTGAGAGAAAAATAGCTAAAGACTCAAAAGACAATCATAAGGCCTTCTTTAGCTATGTTAGAAACCTGGGAGGAAACTCCCAGATATGCTCAGAGCTAGTTCAAAATGATGTGAAGATTACTGATCCTACAGACATTGCCAACATACTGGCTGACAGGTTCAGTGCAAACTTCTCCCCTCCCCAAAGGAGAGATATCTATACCAAACGATTGCAGCCCCCAAACATCTCCAGCGCCCAAGTGAGAACTGCTCTCTCCAAAGCAAAAACACAGCATCCATGGGACCTGATGGTGTCCCGGCTGTGTGCTCCATGAACTCAATGAGGAATTAAACCCACAGCTAGGACAGCTGTTTAATCAAAGTCTTACCTCTGGATGGGCGCACTGCAACTGTGGTACCACTTCTTGCCTCCACCGACCCTGGAAATTACCGCCCATTAGCTTGACAAGCCTTATCTGCAAAGCCATGGAGAGGATCATAATGGACCTCATAAATAAAGACATAGGAATTTGCAGACTTTGGATCCAACCCAGTTTGGCTTTGTCAAAGGCAGATCATGCCTTTTAAACTTGGTTGACTTTTTCGAAACAGTCACCAAAGCCATTGATGAGGAAAGGCAGTCCATACAGCCTACCTCGATCTGGCTAAGGCCTTGATACAATACCCCATTCGGGTATCATTGAAAAACTCATCAGCTTAAATGTCAACCCATACATCACAAGATGGGTTGCAAACTGGCTGAGTGACAGAACCCACAGGGTCAGAGCTGCTGGCGCCATGTCAGACTCAAAGCCTGTCACAAGTGGTGTCCCACAGGGCTCAGTCCTGGGCCCACTCTTGTTTGGCATCTACTTTTCAGTACAAGCAAACACAGGAGGGTTATGGCTGACAAAGTTTGCAGATGACTGCAAAACATCTGACACAGATATCCTTCAGAAGGGTCTCACAGAAGCGGATAACTGGTGCCAGAGCCACGCCTAAAGTTAAATGCCAAAAATGCATAGTCATACCCAAAAACAAGGTTACTAGCTACCAAATAGGTGGCAATCCACTGAGCACAGAAGAAGTTATCAGGGACCTGGGGACCCAGGTTGATAGTAGTCTGTCATTCGACACCCATGTAGCTAAAGTAGTTAGGAAGACCTTCTACATTGCCCACCTTATCATGAAGGGATTCTCATCTAGATCAAGGGAGGTCATAGTCTCCCTTTACTCATCACTCATCAGACCAATGATTGAGTACAATGCCCCATCGGAATGTATCTGACCCGACACTTGCAGCAGCTGGAGAGGCCACAAAGTTCCTCACCAAAAGGATAAAGGGTCTCAAAATCTGTCCTATGCTGCCCGACTGAAAGAACTCCAGCTCTATTCAGTAAACGCTACCGCTCAGAGGTGACCTTTGCCTAACATACAAGGCCATGTCAAACCCAGATTTGATGAATATGCTTCACCTCAAAAATCTAGATCCATCAGAGCCACAAGGGCGGAGACTTAAACTTGACACGGCTATTAATAGCGTGCTGGAGGGATAGATTTATCACCCAAAGACGTGGCTATGCTGTGGAACAAAATCCCGGTACATGTGAGGCAGAGCACCTCGCTGGCCTTGTTCAAGAGAAATCTTGACCAATGGATGGGAGATCGCAGATATACCCCAGGGATTACCTCAGTGTCACTGCTCGACAGAGGCACAGAAAAATAATGGGTATAGTTCCCCATACTAAAGGGGTGGCCTAAGCCACAAAACGATGGGCTAGGCTTGTAAATGCCCTCGGGCAGATAGCCTAGTATGAACCTATGAACCTATGAACCTATGAATTCAGACAGACAATATGTCTGTAGTGTGGTACATCAACAAACAAGGCGGAACCAGATCCTACCCCCTATGTCGAGAGGCACTCAGACTGTGGCAATGGGCGATTTCTTCTCAGTGGTTTCTGTTAGCAACGCACATTCCCGGGAAGTCCAATGTGATTGCGGACAAATTGAGCAGAGCTATTCTCATGCCTCACGAGTGGTCTCTGAAGAATTCAGTGTTGGACAAAGTCTTTCGAAAGTGGGGCCGACCTTGCTGCGACCTTTTCGCTACTCCCCAAAACAGCAAGTGCGACTATTATTTCACCCTCTTTCCCCAACCAGGCCATCCCAGCAGAGACACTCTAGTCCACGATTGGCCCCGGGGACTTCTGTATGCTTTTCCTCCCTTTCCACTGATATCTCAACTAATACAGAAAGCCATCGCTCAGAAAGCTTCCATGATCCTCATTGCCCCTTACTGACCTCGACAGGTTTGGTTCCCATTTCTTCACCGTTATCTGTTGGAGCAACCCTGGCTTCCGGACCCAGTTCCAGACCTCTTGACCCATCAGTCGGGTCAGTTGCACCGCTCCCTCCCTTCTCTGAACCTCACAGCATGGTTTCTCCAATTCCAACTCTAGCCAGGCTTCCTCTAATATCTCACTCAGTTTGAGATATTTTAATAGCCTTTCATAAATCTTCCACTCGGAAGATTTATCATAGTAAGTGGAAACGTTTTTCCTATTGGGCGCATTCAAAGGATATAGATCCTTTCACTGCTTCCATTCAAGTCAGTTCTAGATTTTCTAGCCGAACTTTTCCACTCAGGTTCGTCTCCTTCTACCATCAATGTTCAATTGGCAGCTATATCTAACTTTCATGTTGGAGTCTCAGAGTCCTCCATTATGTCTCACAAACTCTGCAAAGCCTTTTTAAAGGGAGTTTTTCTCCTCAAACCACCTATCTGGGATCCTCCTCCTCTATGGGATCTCAACTTGGTTCTGACGTCCTTGATTCTTCCCCCCTTTGAACCTGCGGCTTCATGCTCAATGAAATTGCTGTCTTGGAAAACACTCTTTTTGGTAGCTATTACTTCAGCCAGAAGAGTCTCTGAACTTCATGCTCTGTGTAGTCGATCCCCTTATCTTTTGTTTCATAAGGATAGGGTGTCCTTACGTACCAACCCATCCTTTTTGCCTAAGATAGCTTCACCGGCAAATTTGAATCAAACCATTGATCTTCCTGTGTTCTTTCCTAACTATTCAAATAGATCGGAACAAAAATTACATTGGTTAGACGTTCATCGCCAACTTAGGTACTATTTAGACAGAACCAAACAATTTAGGAAGTCTGATCAACTGTTTGTTTCCTATGCGGAAGGCAGAATGGGCCTTCCAGTTTCTAAGGTATCTCTTTCTAGATGGCTTACTTCATTGATTACCTTTGTGTATGAGATCAGACATCAACAGTTGCCAACCAAACCCAGGGCTCATTCAACTAGAGCTTTAGCTACATCTATAGCTTTCCAAGACAGAGACTGCCTATTGATTCGATTTGTGCTGCAGCTACTTGGGCTTCTCCCCATACCTTCATTTCTCATTATAAGTTGGACTTAGCCTCTAGAGGCCGAGCCAACTTTGGTTCCACTGTACTCAAGAGTCTGTTCCGATAGGCCACCCGGGACAAGGTGCTAGGGACGCGGTCCCATCCAGCAAGAATGAAGGCGAGATAGACAACTTAACATTTAGAAGTTATGTACCTACCATAACGTTCCATGTTAGTTGTCTTCTTCTCGCCTTCTTTCTTGCGTCCCACCCTCCTTCCCCCTAGCCTGGACAGACCTAGAAGAGTTTGTGACCTTTATCCTTTCTACCACCTCTCTCTCTCTCTATATATATATATATATATATATATATATATATATATATATATATATATATATCCTCAGTCAGGTTTAGGACACCTTTCAGTCGGCCTATAGAGGTGGGTTATCCTTCTTCCATATTATGGAATTTTCCTAGCTGGGCCTAGTTTACAAATGAGATCTGAGGAGTTACCGCCTAGCATTGTGGGATATAGGGGAGCCTCGAGCCGGTGGAACTAGCTCTCGAGCTTTTAGAGTGGCCGAACCCATCCAGCAAGAAAGAAGGCGAGAAGAAGACAACTAATATGGAACATTATGGTAGGTACATAACTTCTAAATTTCTCTGATTCTAAAAAGAGGCTTAGGGATTTCTTACTCCTGCCCCAGCATAGGCCTTTAGCTATACCTCCTGTACTGGACATTGTTGGTGTTGCCTTTTTGGAATCTAGCATGGCCCCTGACTCTTTAACTCCTGCTTCCAGTAAACCTGATAGATATTAAAGGGTTCCTGACTCTCACAAGTTCCTTTTCAAAAATCCTACTGCGGATTCTGAAACCGTTTCGCAGGGACCCAAGGGCATTAAAGCTCTGCCAAAGATCCTATCCCCTCTGATAGAGACTCCAGGGTGCTGGATAGATGGGGTAAGAAGCTATACACTTCTGCAACTTTGGCCATTAGGACCTTGAATTGCCAGTTTCATATGTTAAAGTATCAGCTGCATATTATTGGATTGCTAAAACAGAAAATGATGTTGATTCCTGATTGTACTGAAAATAAAGATTTACAGGGTTTTATGCATTCTGCTGAACAAGTTGGTAAACATACATTGCAATGTGGTTTTGATTCGCTAGAGGCATCTTGCAGAGCTGCGGTAACTGGGTCTGTACTTAGAAGGCATGCTTAGCTTAAGGAGCAGTCCTTGCCAGATCATGTTAAAGTGAATTTACTGGATGCTCCCTTAAATCAGGAATGCCTGTTTGGCAACAAGGCAGAAGTTATTAAAAAGATAGAGGAAAAAGCTAAATCTATACAAACTGTTAAAGATTTTTTACAAGTACAACCTCCAAGATTTAGTAGGCATTGGCCTTCTAAGAATTGGTCCTTTCCTGCCTCTCCCAGACCTTCTCAGTCCAAACCCAGATCCAGCAGAGCACCCAGGCTTCAGTCCTAGGTGATGTACAGGACTAATAGTGGGGGGCCTCCACTTCCAAATCTGGGAGTAATAAAACTCCCCCCTATGGTAATCTGCCTCATTGACGTCTTTTTAAAACTTCCAAGCACTTCTCAACTGACTGCCCCTTTGGTGGGGGGAGATTGCATTTCATGCAAAGAACTGGGGACTCATTACCCAGGACAAATGGGTTTTAAATATAGTGTCCCAAGGATACAGATTTCACTTCCACACATTACCAACTCCAAGTGGTTGGCCGGATCTACCTACAAATCAGTGGGCAGATGCCCAAAAGCAAGTACTCTCTCTCTTAAGCATAGGGGCTATTCAGTTGGTACCAGAAGAGGAAAAGGGACACTGTTTCTACTCGAGATTTTTCCTGGTACCCAGAAAAGACAATTCATGGCATCCTATCCTGGACCTGCCTACTCTAAACACCTTTTTGGTGATTCCAAAATTCTAGATGCTGACTCTTCACCAGTTGCTTCCTGTGCTAAGCAAAGATGCCTGGTTGGCAACACTACATTTAAAGGAAGCATACCTGCACATCTCAATCAGGGAATCTTGCAGAAGAGACCTACGCTTCAAAGCAGGTTACACGCACTATCAGTTCTCTGCACTGCCCTTTGGCTTATCTGCTGCGTCCAGGGTATTCACCAAGTGCCTGGCTCCAGTCATTGCATTTTGCAGGTAAAGAAATATTCAAATATACCAATACTTGGAGGATTGTCTAATTCAGGCAGAAAACCAGAATATACTTTTGAATCATATGGCTCTTTTACAAAGGGTGCTGACTTGTCTGGGGTACACCATAAACAAAAAGAAATCGCACCTGGTACCCTGTCAACAAATAATGTTCCTGGGAGCAAGCTGGAATACAACTTCCCAGATGGGTTTCCTCATGCCAGAGAAACAAATTCACTTGACAACCTATTTCAAATAAGTGACCACAAAAACCCTACTATCTGCTAGGCAAATACTACAAGCCTTGGGGTTCATGGCCTTCTGCATTCTTCTAATTCCATATGCAAGAATGCATATGAGGAAACTACAATGGTATCTAAAAAGCCTATGGTGTCAACATTCTCAGGATCTAGAAGCAATGATTCCTATCATTCCTTGTCTACGCCCAGAGTTCCTTTGGTGGGCAGAGGCCTGCCACCAAAACAAGGGACTTCCATTCACACTACCCCCTGCCGCCCAAACCCTAACAGCAGGCGCATCAGACTATGCATGGAGGGGGGGGGGGGCGCACCTGACAGGGAAGTGCATTCAGGGCAAATGGAACCCAATTCATTTGATTGGCCCAATGGACCATCCTGGTAAACCAACTGCAAATAAATAAATAAATGCATGGTCACATCAATCATAAAGAAAAGTTAGCTTTACAGAATGCTCTAACAGCCTTCAAGGACCACATTCTTCCAGAACAATTAATGGTAAAGACGGACAACACAACTGTTATGTGGTACATAAACAAGCAGGGGGCATATGCATTCTTACCTCCTCTGCAGACTAGCCATGGCATTATGGAACACAGCCTTGAGCTACCAAGTACATCTACAAGCTCAATTCCTGCCAGGAAAACTAAATACAATGGCAGACTGACTAAGCAGAAACCTCATGGACCCACACGAGTGGAAACTGGAACCAAGGATTTTAAACATGTTGACAAGCAAATGGGGGAGCCCAGATATAGACCTGTTTGCCTTCCCCCAGAACTATCAGTTGGAAAACTTTTGCGCAAGGACTCCCTACAGACAAGCTTGGAAAGTGGATGCTCTGTCCTTCAGCTGGAAAAACCTATCAGTTTATGCCTTTCCTCCTCTGCCTCTGCTCTCCAAAGTACTACTAAAGATCAAACAAGACAAACCAAGGATGATTTTGATTGCACCAGCCTGGCCACGCCAACACTGGTATCCCCTCCTGCGCAGTGTGTCACTGTTGGACCCATGGCACCTGCCTCAGACTCCTACCCTGCTGTCTCAGCAGGAGAACCGGATTCTGCACCCTCGGCTTCAAACACTGAACCTAGAAGCCTGACTAATTACCTAAGCTCTCCTTTACCGTCCCTCAGTAAACCAGTGATGGATGTCATTTTAGAGGCAAGGAGGCCTAGTACTAGAAAATCTTATGCCAAAAAATGGAAACGATTCTGTGCCTGGAACCAATCTCAAGGGATGAGCACAGCAGTGCCCAATTTACCTCAGATTTTACAATACTTAACTGAGATGCTTCACAAGGGCCTGTCTTTTTCCTTAATAAACATTCATGCTTCAGCCATTTCAGCTCATTATAACACAGAACCTCCCCTGTTCTCTTTCCCACTGCTCAAGCAGTTCCTCAGAGGGGCCAATAATTTAAGACCACCCAGGAGAGCTCCAACTCCAGCCTGGGACCTTAAATTTGTATTGGAGAAACTCACCCTTCCTCCTTTCAAGCCAGCTGCTACTGCAGATTTAAAATTCCTTTCTTGGAAAACAGCTTCCCTTTTAGCCATCACTTCAGCAAGAAGGGTATCTGAATTACAGGCCCTTATGGCAGTGGAGCCTTTCATCATCTTTCATGCGGACAGGGTGTCCCTCAGGACCAATACCTCTTTCATGCCAAAGGTGGTATCCAGTGTGGCCTTTAATCAATCCATTCATTTGCCTACCTTCTTTCCTAATCCACAGAACAAAGGGGAACGGATACTGCACTCCTTAGATGTGCACAGACAATTAGATTCTACTTCGACAGGTCTAAACCTCAAAGGAAATCTGAACAACTGCTGGTGGTATTTGCTGCAGGGACAGAGGGGAAGGCTATTTCAAAGTGAACCATCTCCAAATGGATAGGCCATTGCATTAATTTCTGCTATAAGCACCATGGAAAACCTATCCCACAGGGGATCAGACCCCACTCAAGCAGGGCTGCATCTACCTCTACAGCCTTTCTCAGAGGTGTACCTACCAGGGACATCCTAGAAACTGCTACCTGGAGTTCTGTACATACTTTCTCCAAGCATTACCATTTACCAATTTTTCTAAATCCGGAGCTGGCTTTGCCACTGCAATTTTGCAGGGCCTTATAGCTGGTTCTAATGCTAAATTCCTCCTCCCATCCTTAGCTTTGGGAATCTACCCAAATATAATGACTGCAGCAGTGAAACACGAAGAACATAGTACAGTTGTGTACACTTACCATAAATGTAGATGTTAGAGTGTATTCACTGTTGCAGTCCTGGTTACCCTCCCTCCAGCCCTCTGACTTCTTTTGGCTATACCTCTTCTCTCCTTTTCAATGCTTAAAAGCTTTTTGGTGTATTTTTTTTTGAGGTATAACCTTGTATATTTATAGATTTTAATTGCTTCCCATTTGGGGGGCCACCTGACATCTGGGGCAAGAAAAACTGATGTAATGACGTCGGCTGCATGATTTATACTCCTGACAACCTGAAGAAGACCTGGAAGAAAAGACAGTAACTGACGTAGGACCCAAGACTTTGTTAATCAGGCTGACTGAGGGCTACTGCAAGCAGATAACCCAAATGTAATGACTGTAACAGTGAATACACTCGAACATTTACATTTATGGTAAGTGTACACAACTGTACTTTCTGCAGTGAATGCTGTAGACTATGTAGCCATTGCCAAGAACTGAAGGTTGAATGCTTGGTACTCCACTTTCATATAATGAATTTCTGCAGCCAGGAGTGTTATGAAGAGCAGGACATATTTGTGTGAGTATACTTAACCATAACAGTAGCTTTTCAGATAATAGGATCGTTGCTATAGGTCAGCTTCCCTCCATCTGCTAAATCCTGTCCATAAATTTGGATCTGTTTTTTCTGTATGTAAGGCTGTAGTGTTAAATGTCATACAGGATGGTTTGTGGCAAAACCCAGGTATTATACCTTTTGCAGTTAGAAGTGCAGAAGCACGGTCCTTTCTACAAGTATGCTCCACTGTTTACTTACAAGACCCCAGGTAAGCAGTAAGCAACATTAATGATTACCCACAACTGTCTGCATAATCCACAAAGCATGTAACATTTACATGCATTTCACCATTGCTGCTAGGTATTACGGAAGGCCAGTTACAGACTTAAACTTTGTATATATAAGTAGGACAGTAAGGTCCCAATCCACCTTATATACTGATGTGGTGCTTAGTGTGGTACAGCCAAGCAACCAGATTATTGCAGTGTGGTAAACTACAGTGACAAACCAGTATTTTGTTTGGTATTAACCATCTACAGGGAGCATCCCTGTCCCACCACAACTACACTCTGTCAACCCCCAAAGCAGTGACAATACACCAGTTCTGCTAGCGGGAGCACTTGTCTAAGTAAATCCAGCCGTTAGCATAATATGCTAATGTTCCTTTCTCTGCCAGCCTTGAATCACTATGTTCTGTGAAAGCAAAGGAGAGAGCATCAGTAGGGTGCCTCACTGTGGCTGACTCCAATGTCATTAACGTTGTTAGTCCCATCTTACAGTTGTCATGTGGCCATTTCTTAAAGTATTCCTTGGATTTTTCACCATTGATATTTGGCTTGCAGAGGAGTAAGGAATGCCCCCCCCCCCAATGCAGCAGTGACATCCCCCCCCCTTACATTTGCTTAGTAAGGCATAGTAGGCAAAATAGCCATTGAATGTGAAAAGGTGGGCTGAAGTACAAGCAGCTGGAAACATAAAGCATTTTGAACGCACATACATTGTGGTAAGTGAACCTTTACAGGGAGTATTGAATCATTGTACAATGTTACTGGATGTCAGAATGCCTAGTGCACTGTTGTCTTCTGACCCTGCTAAACATCGTACACAGCCTTAGCTTTCAACTGCACTGCATTGTGCGGAAAGCTCCGCATTTGACACCGAAATTAAGCAGTGTTCTGCAGTTCCGCTTTTGACGGTGGTGGTTCCACTTTTCATTTTCTGATTGGCTCCCAAACCATAATTATAGCCAATAGGCAGAGAGAAGAGAGAAAGGGAGCCAATTAGAGAACAAGTTTGACCTTAGCAGCCAGTTGAAATGCTGAGTAAAAGGTCCATGGCTTTAGGGCTGCCTATAACGATAACCCCGAAGTAGTGGGTTAATAATTTATTATGTCTGTAGAGTCTCTACAGGCATAATAAATTCTTAATTATATATCTTCCAATGGTCTGCCTTAGTACTGTATATATTTTTATTCTTTCCACCGAGCAAGCCAACCAAATTTTTGCTTCCCTAGCAACAGCCCGTACTTCAGTCCTTAAACACACTCACACAGTATTCTTTAGATGTTGTGTTCTTCCCCATTCCCTGTAGATGTATTAAAAGCTTCATTATTTATTAATTTTTAATGTCCCCAATGGTCTCACTGTTTACACTTTGAATTACTTCTTAATTCCTGGCTACAGAGCGAGATGACCACTTGATTGCCACCCTAGCAGTGGCCTGTACCTGAATCCTTAAAATACACTGGCAAAGCAGAATGTATTCTTTAATTAAACCTTCCATATTTTGTCCTTTATAGCCTCCCATCTCTGTATTACTATCATTTAAACCTCTAATTCTCCTGTCCTGGACAAAAGCAAACCGATCTGCAGTGGGTTTTAGGCCTACAAGATCAACACGATAAACGATTTTATTTATTTTATTCATTTTGGCCAACCTTTTTCTTGTAGTAAAGCACTAAATTCAGGCTGTTCAGATATTTTAGTTTTCAGCTCAAGTCCTCTCCTTCACAGCAAGCCGACCACATTGATGCTTCCCTGAAAACATCCCTAGCTGAAATAATGGAATGCACATTTTTCTAACACAACTTTTTTATACAGTCTTTACCATTATTTTGTCACACTCAGCGCACCTCTCTCCGTATTTACAAATCTTGGTCACCTTTCAACACATGATTAAGGAGAGCTAACTTCTCCTTTCCCTGCTTATCATTCTATATCCACTCCTGGTCCTAGTGCTCCCCTGTTTTGTAGAATATCAACCCATATCTCTTAATTAGAATTATGCATGGCTTAACCATTTCCAAAGTTAGAGGCTAGAATGCACACTAGCAACTGGTTTACACACACAAACATACGGTCCCTTTTGATTTTTTGAAAAAGTAAATTTTTTTATTTAAAGATAAGCACGCCATTTTTGAAATTTTTTGGCCAGCTTTGAGAGACTGTTTATTGTGTTAAATGGGATGGAAGCAATTCTGAACTGTTATCAATAAAGCTGTAAGCAGTATTTCAAGAATTGCATTTCATTTAACTGTTTCTACGTTTCTGACAAGAAGAATGCAACTGTCTTCTAAATAAATGAGTCTTGAAAAAATGATTATTGAGTGGGTTTCTGTGACTACTATTGAAATGAAAACTTTAATCTGCTGGAGAATACAGTGGGCAGTTTTTAATCCCTACTATTAATTATATAAAAAGTTACTGCAATCTTTGTTGCAGAGAGATATACACAGTGCTTGCTATGTGGGGAAGGGTAAAGTATACATTTTGCAGTGAATGAGAATGAAGAAAGTGATTTTCATTTTTCTTGAGTGTGGTAGGTGTGTGCTGCAGGCATGATGTGACCTTGGAAAAGCCTTATTGTAATACAAAACTTGTGAAATGTTCCACTGACAGATTGTGAACTGTAATCCCTTGCAACCCTGAAGTGGTATTGCAGTGGTGCTGCCACTTGTACCTTTCTATATGTGGCCTACCACTGCTCTGTTTGGCACTAAAATGGAAGGCGTTATTATTAATGACTGGCTTAGTTAACTAACTGATTTAGTTAGGAGAAATGTGGAGGGGTTGGAAGAATAGGTGCTGAAGTGCATAGTTTTATTAGTTGTACTTGAATACTGTTACATAACTATTTGCTACTGAGTATATTGTATTTTATCAATGGTTTCTGCTGACTGTTTTATTTGACATGTGTGTCATATTGTATTTTAAAAAGGTACAGTATTCACTAGCTTAATACTTCTGGACCATTTCGACAAGGTCCCAATGAAGTGGTGCGTTTTTGAGTAGTGCGAAAATAGGGTGTTCCACATTTTGACTGTTTGTCGCACATTGCTAGGGTCTGCGTTCCTCATTGGCTTCTTAAGTGGTTGAGACCTATGTACACAGCTGTTCATTTTCTGAAAATAAGAAGTGTGAAAGTCTGGCATTATTAGCTAACTGTAATCTTCAGTTAATTACCAGAAAATCAAAATTATTTCTTGGGACAGGGCAAAATCAGGGGCATTTTGCAAAATCAAGGACAGTGTAAAGGTATGTTTTTTTCTTTAAAGGTATGTATTCTCCCAGAGTGTGTGATATATGCTTTCTTATTAATGGCCTTTGCCAGTTAGCTGAAAGTATGTTGTGAAAATATAGCAGACTATCCAAAAGTGGTCACACTGGAAGAAGTTTTAATTTACATTAACCCTCATTGCATCTTTTATGACGTAGTTTAGATTATTGTTGTTGTTCACAATTGGAAATACATCATTAAGATTTTATAATTTGTATTGTTGCTTGAAATAAACAGTGCACTCTTTTCAGCCAAGTGTGTTTTATTTACATAGGTTGTTTAAGCTTCCTAGCTGGCTGGCTAGCTATCTAGCTAGCTATCATAGGTGCAAGGTCTGAGATTGCAAGTCACAGAAATATAGAAATTCAAGTGTGATTTGCACAAAACAGTGAATTTCAAAAGTCTTTTTGGGGTCTGTGTCCCCCTCCCCACATACCTTTGATATTTAGTGATTGCTGTACCTTGGAGTAGAAGATTATTCAGAAATACTGGAGCCTCAGACTTTTACATGTTCCTCCAGATTCAAGTTTGTAGTTTCCTCTTTTAGGCTTTTCCTAAGATGTTTTGTCAGTATATTAGCACAGTTTGCTATTCCCTGAGCACCAAAAAGAGCTAAGTAGGATGCATGGTGCACTTTGCTTTATAACTGAATTGTCCTAATAACTTTGTCAAGAGGATACATCTGTACTCTAAGATGATCCAGATGCCAAAAAGTATGCCACAGGGCAGATGTCTCGATTAAGCTGTTTTTCCATTCATGTAATGAATTCCTGTACCTGTAATTCTGTTAATCACAAAATCTACACTGTAGTAAATACTGTCATAGCTGTACTTGTGTACTTAAATATACTTTGAATTACTGTTTTATTTTTTATTTCGTGTTTACTTTTGTCTGCTTTTGGCTTTGGTCATAGTTGAAAATAGTCTTTGGTTTGCCTCTAAAAAATCATGTTACTGCATTAAAAATAAGGTCGGGTGGCATGATGCCAGGGTAAATCCTATTGGCTAAGCTTGTAAAGGCTCCAGGGCCATTAGTCTAGTACACACCTATGAACCTATGTTACTGCATTAAAAATAGCACCATGTTAATTTTTTTTTTTTTGTCTTGATATAGGTAGTGAATCTCTGATGACTTCTGTTTTCTTTTTGTTTGCAGGCTGCAGTAGAAGTATTCAGTTTAGTACAGCAGCTTCTTCCTCCTGTAGCAGCTTTGAACCAGAAGTACACCCCACCAGCATTTAATCCAAATCAATCCACAGATAGTACCACTGGAAACCAGCCAGAACAGGGACTTTCAGCTTGCACCACTTCCAACCACTATGCTGTAATAGAATGTGACCACCCTTACAAGCAAGCGTCTATCACTCAGTACAAGGTATAGTATATGAAACAGATTAGGTGTAATGCTGTGGCAACAACTGATTGAGCTGCATGGTAAATTATATTTGACTGAAGACGTGAGTTTCTGTCCTCCTGAGCCACAGTGAGCATCATGCCATACTTGTGACATTGTTTTCAGTGTGTAACATGCACCAGATAGTCAGAAAGTTTCATGACAACTTTCAAGACATGAGAGTATTTTGCATTTTATCTGATTGTCACTCTTTACAGTAATCTTCTGTTGATATGCGAGGTTGGAACAGCCACCCATCTTACTTAAAACTGTTTTCTGAACTCTGTTTATGTAGGATCCTTTGACTGCCATCTGTTGGAAGTTGAAAGTTTTTTTTTTGTGTGTGTGTGTGTGCGTGTGCGTGTGCGTGCGTATTTTTCAGTAATACAGAAGACTATCAGAACTCATAAGTGGCATCTTCAAAAAGTGATTGCATGTATCAGTCTAGTGATGCAAACAAGAACATTCATCTGTGCTGATGACAGCTTGGGTTTGGGAATGGCTCTTGTTTTTTTGTTTTTAAAGATTAATCACAGAAGATATGGTCTGAACATCCATAGCTACTAATCCCTTATCTGAGGAAAGGTGGGGGATCTTTTTGATAAAGGATTTCAGCATCACAGAGGTTAGGTGAGCCGTGGTGCATGTACACACTGTTTGGAGTAAGATCCAGATATACATGCAATTGCATTATTGCCTATGTTTTTTTTCTGGGTAGTGTATGAACGGGGGAGGGGGACACTTAAGTCTGTAAAGAGCAAAGCAGTGGCATAAACTTGTGGGGGTTCCAGAGGGGCAGTCCGCCCTGGGCAACACTTTTGGGACCGTCACATTTACTTTAATACTTTTAAAAAATTGTTTTTTAAGTAAGGGCTTTCTTCTTTAAGAACGGTCTTATAGCACCACGTCTTTGTGTGCGACATTCTGCCCCGCATACGTAATTTGAAATACAGTACAGCATTTTGCTACTAATAAGTGTTCTGTTTGTGTGTGTGTGTGTGTGTGTGTGTGTGTGTGTGTGAGTGTGAGAGAGAGTAAGGGGATCAGATCATTCATTTTGCTTGCTGCTAACGAGTGTTCTGCTTCTTTGTGAGTGGGGATCATTCATTTTGCTTGCTGCTGCCAGCGAGAGGTGTCTGTGTGTGTACGTGCGTGAAATGCCCCAGTTAGGTATATCTGGTGTTTAGTGTTACTCATGCTCAAACTCTCTACTTTAGGTACAAGAAACAAAAGCCTGAATTCTCTACCCCTACCACCTCTTGTGATTCAAGTTGAGTCCACAGCTGTCAACTGTCCTGATTTCACAGAATGTCTGGAATGTTTGGCTCATACTTTTTGTCTGTTCCTCTTAAAATTTGTGGTTTTCTGGCAAATCAGTGAGAACTGAATTTACTAAATAATGATGGCCATTTAAGTTTCATTTTTCCTATATTTCATTAATTGCATGGTAAAACAAAACATTTTATTCTGACTACTTTCTAAGATTATACAAGCAATGTTTAAAATGCGTCCCTGGCTTTGGGCCTTTGCCCCCTCAATAAATTTTGGCTTTTTCCAGATTTCTTGTGTTGCAAAGTTGAGAGATATAGTTGAGTGTCAAGAGCATTTTAGAAGGAGCTGAGAACGTCAGGGAAAGATAAGTTTAGTGCTGCTTATGCCAAGTCTGTTTGCATTGTTAGTAGCACAACAGGTAGTATACTTACTTCTGATGCAGAAGGCTGTGAGTTCTACTCCCACAGTATGTAGATGGATTGCTAATACTGTACTCTGTTCTTTAAAGAGGGTGGATGCTGCAGTCCTGAGAATGTCCTCCTTTGGAGGACATACCTAGTAACTATGAACGTATCAGTTTGCCATCCATTCCCTATTGCAATATTACTAGCTTATCATTTTTTAATGTATCATAGGCAATTTATCCTTCAAGGGCAACAGACACTTAATTTGTAGACAAACAATGAAATATAAAGCTGTTTGGTAGCAGCAACATCTTCATTGGTTACAGATCTCTTTAATGTGGAATTATTTAAATAACTATTACTTCTGCAGAGGTTGTGCATATTTTGTGATATTGGTAGGTTGTAATGACAGAAGTTTTGAGTAGACTTTTATGATGGAAATGTTCTGAATTGGGCAGTTTTGTCATTATTGGTTCATGTATTTTTGCTTCATTGCTTACTAGAAAAATGTTTAAAACAATACATTTAAAACATGCTCTAACAAGTATGCTGTATTATATAAGGAATATAATTTAATGCACTCGGGAAGCTGAATCAAAGAATACATGTATGTTTGCATGGTCCTAAGTATGTGTGCAAGGGGCCTATGATTTGAAAACTGCCCAAAGGTAAACTGGCCAGATGCATTTTCTTTGAATGTGGGTTTCAATGCTGTTTCAACAAATGTGAGTTTCAAGGCCAAAGAGGTTTTAATGCAAAGTGTGTTTTTCCTTGTGAAATTGTATTGTTTTATTTAGTAGATGTATATCAGTATAAGTTTTAAATGAAATCCAAATAAACATTGTAGAGGTAAAGCATAAAGCAGTATGCGCATTACAGTGTTTTTGGTAAATGGGGAGGAATAGCCAAGTAATGGGACACTGGAATGGCTGCAGTGGGAGAGGGCTGTGTACGGGAGTCCCCATTTGACCATGATTTTTGTGAGGGGCAGCAAACTCAGACAGCCCCGGGTGGCACAAACTCTAGCTATGCCATTTCAGCATAAGTCTGTTTAGTCTCCCATCTGAAAACTATACCTGTCCTAGTTAGTAGACAAAGATGCCCCTCTCCTAATGTATATGCCTTGCCTCAGTGCTCTAAGCTATACAGCATGTGGGAGATCATTAAGGAGTAAGTTAGTGTCACATGACAGATGATTGCTGAAAGCAGTTACTCAAGGATTTCTTCAGGATATATTGGAGATAAAACAAAATGTTTATTGAACCTTCGGAAGCTGACTTGCGTAAAATGTTTGTTTCCTTCTAAATTATAGTCTTCTGTTGTTCACAGTAATGGCCGGTTATGGAAGAGTTTCATTTCTTGGGTCAGTGTCTATCAGTTTATTTTCGTTTTGGTTGCTTTTAATAATTTATTGTTCTGAACCAGACCTGTTGACTTGGCTACCATTAATCATTTGATCTGACTCTTTTTCTTTTAACTTGGACATGGACTGTGGTTTAAATGTCTTAAATGCCAAAACTTACCCATAAGGTTTAAAGCCTGTTACTTGTATAGAGTGGTGGGGGTCCTCTCTAATAATTTCTGTTTGAGCAGAGGAACCAGGCAGGGATCTCCTCTTTCCCCTTTATTTTGCGTAATGTTTGGAACCACAGGCAAATAAAATAAGGGGCTCAGAAATTCAAGGATATAATTAGTATGGTAGTCAAGAAAATCTGTCTCTATTTTCAGATATTATTTTATACCTGACAAAACCAGAAAGAGACATTACAGTGTTGTGGAACATTTTGAGACAGTTTAAAATCTTTTCAGAATACAAAATTAATGAAGCTAAAACAAAGGCGATAGTGGTAAATTATGTACTCACACAAATTGGTTCAGCAATATCAGTATTTATGGGGACATGATAAAATGAAGTATTCAGTAGTATGGATTAGAAATTATTCTGGTGTGGCAGTTAAGGATATGTGGGAAGAGACTTAACAAAAGAAAATAGAAAAACTGAGAAAATGGAAGGTTTGTTATATGGACATGGATGGTAAGATACAAGAAGTCAAAATGTTTTAGTAACTTTAGTCTTATACACAGGTCAAAAAAAGAAAAGAAAGAGTAGTGGAAGCTAGGTTAAGAAGGGAGGTGATCATTAGTGATCAGCAGTATGGTTTAATGCCAGGAAAGAGCACTACAGATGCGATGTTTGCTCTGACAGTGTTGATGAAGTACAGAAAAGGTCATGAGGAGTTGCATTGTGTCTTTGTGGACTTAGAGAAAGCATATGACAGGGTGCCTAGGGAGGAGTTGTGGTATTGTACGAGGAAGTCGGGAGTGTCAGAGAAGTATGTAAGAGTGGTACAGGATATGTACAAGGGTAGTGTGACAGCGGTGAGGTCTGCGGTGGGAATGACGGATGCGTTTAAGGTGGAGGTGGGGTTACATCAAGGATCAGCTCTGAGCCCTTTCTTATTTGCAGTGGTGATGGACATGTTGACAGACGAGATCAGACAGGAGTCCCTGTGGACTATGATGTTTGCAGATGACATTGTGATCTGTAGTGAGAGTAGGGAACAGGTGGAGGAGACCCTGGAGAGGTGGAGATATGCTCTAGAGAGAAGAGGAATGAAGGTCAGCAGGACTAAGACAGAATATATGTGTGTGATTGAGAAGGAGTATAGAGGAATAGTGAGGATGCAAGTAGAAGAGGTGGCAAAGGTGGATGAGTTTAAATACTTGGGGTCAATAGTTCAGAGTAACGGTGAGTGTGGTAGAGAGGTGAAGAAGAGAGTACAGGCAGGATGGAGTGGGTGGAGAAGAGTGTCAGGAGTGATTTGTGACAGACGAGTACCTGTAAGAGTAAAAGTGAAGGTCTACAAGAGGGTGGTGAGACCAGCTATGTTATATGGGTTGGAGACAGTGGCATTGACAAAAAGGCAGGAGTTTGAGCTGGATGTGGCAGAATTAAAGATGTTAAGATTTGCACTGGGTGTGACGAGGGTGGACAGGATTAGGAATAAGTATATTAGAGAGTCAGCCCAGGTTGGAAGGTTTGGAGACAAAGCCAGAGAGGCACGATTATGTTGGTTTGGACATGTGTTGAGGAGGGATGCTGAGTATATTGGGAAAAAGATGCTAAGGATGAAGCTACCAGGTAACAGGAAAAGAGGAAGGCGTAAGATAAGGTTTATGGATGTGGTGAGAGAGGGCATGCAGGTGGTTGGTGTGACAGAGCAAGATGCAGAGGACAGGAAGAAATGGAAACAGGTGATCTGCTGTAGCGACCCCTAACAGGAACAGCCGAAAGAAGATGATGATGATGAATGTTATGAAGTAGGGCATATGCTTGAGCCCCCCCCCCCCAACTCCAACAAATTCTGAAAAAGTCCAATATTTCCAGATTTTCTTGTTTTGTTATATTTCACACATGTAGTTATTGCATTGTAATCCCACATTAAGTTACTGGTTTTATTACTGTTCATCTCCATTTCCCAATTCCTGTCTATGGATCATTTCCAATGAACTCTCGATTCTTCTTGTCAACTCTCATGCTCCCTCCCTTCACTCCAACATTTTCCTTTGCCCTGTCCTCTAATTCTAGTATTTTTGAAACATCTCTTCCTGAACAGTCTCATATTCAGCCAGGCTTTTTTTTCATTTCGACCTGTGATTTTTTTCAGCATTATCTCCTCATCTGAATATTTGTTTAAAGCTTGTTCCATTTTTTTTTCGAACCTTTTGTTGTTTCTGTTGATATATTCCATCAGTATTTCATTTGTTTTAACCAGGTCTATGTGCAGTTGTCTTGTGTCTCCCTGTAGGTTACAGGAATTCATGTCTGAAGGTTGCATTGCTTTTAGCTGAACAGCTAGAGAATGTTCCCCAGTCAGTGTTTCTTCCTCACTTTTTGTAGTTTGATTTTTTTTCAAGTCCTGTGTATTTCCTTTTTTTCCTGGCATCCAGGCAGTACATTTATTAGCCAGCTACTGAAATTTACTTGTAAATACAAGTCTACTGGCCTTCTCTGCTGAGTTTCTGTTTTCACACTGGGAGAGCTAGAATTAAGCTGTTACTCAATATGCAGCCATCTTGGAAGTGCCCTCTCTGAACCAAGGTTGATCTAAAAGCACAGACTGTGCACTCCATTATGTTCACCCCCACCCTGCCATTCCTGTAAAGCTTTTGGGAAGTCTAGGTCATTACATCCCTCTGTGGCAACAGATGTGGGTTCTGAGAAGCATTCTAAAAGTCTACAGTTGGTAATGGGACTCCTGTCCTCATTTTCGAGGGATTTCTCTGTGTCTGTATAGTCAAACCTCCTTGTTCTGTCTTATCTTAGACCAGAGACTGTCTCATGAGGTTATAGAGTTTTCCCCCCCAGATTATATTGTGAAAGAGTCCTGTTAAAGAATATTTCTGATGGCAGAGAAAGAAAGAATTTCTGGACCTCCCCTACATCTTTCATTTTTTTAACCTTTACATCAAAATTGTATGTACTGCCCTCTACAGTGTGTGTTACCTCTCATTCTACGTCTGAATTTTCTAGTAACTTTGGATTTAAAAGTTACATAAAATATTAAGGCTCTCAAAGACTTCAGATGCATATTAGATTTTGCTGCATCTGGTTTAGTTTCATTTTTCTGTTTTACCTTCTGGGTTGTAGTGCCTGGCTCCTGTAATAGTCCATTGCAGGTAGCAAAGCAGTCATGTTTTTTTTTTTTCTTATTTTTAGTGACTGCTTTATTTTTGCAGATTATTTTGCAGGTTGTCAAGATTATTTGGCTTGGATAAAAAAAAAAAAAAAAAAGACTTTCGTTTAATGTGGGATTTCAGTTGAACTTAGAGAAATTTTATCTCTCTCCGTTTCCCAGGATACTGATGTTCTTCCTGTTTCACTGTTGCAGTCATTACATTTGGGTTATCTGCTTGCAGGTAGCCCTCAGTCGGCCTGATTATCTAAGTCTCGAGTCCTGTGTCGGTTGCTGTCTCATCTTCCATGACGTCAGGTAGTGAGGGGTATAAAGCATGCAGCCGATGCCATTACATCAGTCTTTCTTACCGTGCGGTGCCAGAAGCAGTTCGCAAGTGGCGGTCGGCCAACTACTGAAATTTTCGTTTTCGGGTTTCAGATCCGAAGTCTTCGAAAAAGCTAAGTACCCCATTGGGGATCCTTTTTCTTGCTCTAAACCAATGTCAGTAAAAGTTAACAATTGTATTTCTTGTGGAAAGCAAATATCTCATAAAGATTTTCATTCATACTGCATTCCTTGCTTAGGCCCAGGCCACGACGTCCCTCGCTGTCGGTTTTGTGCCTTATTCAATCCTCGAACTATTAGTTGTCGGTTCATTTTTGCATCTAACTATTTTGGTTTTCGGTTCAGTTATCCAGAAATGGCTTAGGTAAGCCAGCCGACTAACAACATTCCAAAGAAACAAGAAGAAAGACAGAGACAGACCGCATAGGTCCAAAGCTGCCGATGATGCTTCCGTTGAGCTAGTCGCCAGTTCGCCGGTACTCAGTGAGGCGCTTTTGTAGCTCCTGATATTCGCTACTTGAAATTCACAGGCCTCTACTGAGAACAATTCGGAGTCCGGTATGCCGCAAGATGCTTCTTCGACTATGGAACCTGCGGATGTCTCTACCTTGGATGGGTCTGAAGCCGCTGTGCAGGCACCGGCTTCTGAAAGTGTATTCAGGCCTACTAACTTGCATATCAAACCAATGCCATCTTCTTCTTCAAGGCCTAAAACTCGATCCTTGCCTAGAAAACCTACACCCAGACTGCATGGTCAGGCCCCTATGCCTTAAAAACAAATGATAAGAATGGCTGAAGACCTTATTACTCTAATCAGGGGAAGCCAAGCCACCCTTCTCCCTTTGAGACCTAGAACTGATTTTCCTTCTGATTCTTTGGATTAGGATTCTGATACTTCTGTTTCTTCTGATGACCAGGATTTGCCCTTATCTACCTATGAGGATTCTGATGCAGAGGACTCCATTCCTTCTGCTTCCCCTCCGGAAGATTTCTCTTTTGGTGAAACTTTGCATACTCATAGGGAGCATTTCTGCTGGGAAAGCCAGGATTACTCTGACTCTAAAAAGAGGCTTAGGGAATTCTTACTCCTACGTCAACACAGGCATTTAGCTATCCCTCCAGTACTGGACATTGTAGGTGATGCCGTCATGGAATCTAGCCTGGCCCCAGACACTTTATCTCCGGCTCCCAGGAAACCTGACAGGTATTACAGCGTACCTGACTCTCACAAGTTCCTCTTTAAGAATCCTACTGTGGATCTAGAGACTATTTCACAGGGACCCAAGGGCATTAAGGCTACTACTGCCAAAAACTCTACCCCCTCAGATAGAGATTCCAGGGCCCTGGATAGATGGGGTAAGAAGGTATGCACTTCTGCTACTTAGGCCATTAGGGCCTTAAACTGCCAGTTTCATATGTTAAAGTATCAACAGCATATTATTGGATTACTTAAACAGAAAATTATGTTGATTCCTGACTGTGCTGAAAATAAAGAATTACAGGATTTAACGCATTCTGCTGAACAAGTTGGTAGAATAAGTTGGTAAACATACTTTGCAATGGGGTTTTGATTCCTTAGAGGCATCTTGCAGGGCTGCTGTCACTGGGTTTGTACTTAGAAGGCATGCTTGGCTTAAAGAGCAAACTGTACCAGATCATGTTAAAGCTAAATTACTGGATGCTTCCTTAAACCAAGACCGCCTGTTTGGTAACAAAGCAGAAGACGTACTTAAAAAGATGGAGGAAAAAGCTAAATCTGTGCAAACTGTTAGATTCCCTGCAAGTACAGCCTCCCAGATTTAGTAGGCCATGGCCTCTTCCAGGCCTTCTCATTCCAAACCCAGGACCAGCAGACCATTCAGGCTTCAGTCTCGAGGTACTCTCAGCCCTAAGCAGTGGGGGGCTCCCTCTTCCAAAGCTGGAAGTGGTAAGGCACCCTCCTGTAGTAAACTGTCACAATGACTTAACCTTAAACCTTCCAAGCCCTTCTCAACTGACTGTTCCTTTAGGGGGAAAGATCGCCCTGCATGCAAAAAACTGGGAACTCATTAACCAAGACAAATGGGTTCTAAATATAGTTTCCCAAGGATACAGATTCCACTTCCACTCCTTACCAACCCCAAACAGTTGGCCAGACCTACCCCCAAGTCAGTGGGCAGAGGCTGAGCAGCAGGTTCTCAATCTTCTAATCAGGGCTATTCAACCTGTCCCAGAAGAGGAATGGGGACAAGGGTTTTACTCAAGACATTTCCTGGTACCCAGAAAAGACAACACCTGGCGTCCTATCGTGGACTTGTCTGTCCTAAACACCTTTTTGGTAATCCCGAAATTCAAAATGCTAACGCTTCATCAGCTGCTTCCCATGCTAGGCAAAAATGTCTGGTTGGCAACATTGGATTTAAAGGAAGCTTAACTGCACATCCCAATAAGGATATCTTGCAGAAAATACCTACGCTTCAGAGCAGCCTACATGCACTATCAGTTCTCTGCACTGCCCTCTGGCTTATCTAGTGCGCCCAGGGTATTCACAAAGTACATAGCTGCAGTTATTGCATTCAGCAGGCAAAGAAATATTCAAATATACCCATACCTGGACGATTGTCTAATTCAGGCAAAAAGCCAGGACCTACTATATTAAATCATCTGGCATTTGTAAAGAAACTGCTAACCTCACTGGGGTACACCATAAACGAAAAGAAATCTCACGTAGTACCCTGCCAACAAATTGTATTCCTGGGAGCAAGCTTGAATACAACTTCCCAGATGGCCTACCTCACGCCAGAGAAGCAAGTTTATTTGACAGCCTACTTCAAACTACTGGCCACAAAGACCCAGCTATCTGCAAGGAAAATACTGCAAGCCCTGGGGTTCATGGCTTCTTGCATTCTACTAATTCAATATGCAAGACTGCATATGAGGAAACTGCAGTGGTATCTAAAAAGCCTATGGTGTCAACATTCTCAGGACCTGGAATCGATGATTCCCATCAGTCCTTGTATAAAGACAGAGTTTCTTTGGTGGTCAGAGGCCTGCCAGCACAACAAGGGACTGCCATTCACTCTACCCCCTGCCGCCCAAACCCTAACAGACGCATTAGACTGTGCATGGGGGGCCCACTTGGCAGGGCAGTGCATTCAGGGCAAATGGAACCCTAGTCAAATGCACCTGCATATCAATCAAAAAGAAATGTTAGCTGTACAGAATTCTCTGACAGCTTTCAAGGACCACATTCTTACAAGGCAATTATTGGTAAAGACGGACAACACCACTTTTATGTGGTACATAAACAAGCAGGGGGGAGCTCGCTCATACCCCCTCTGCAGACTAGCCATGGCTCTGTGGAACACAGCCTTGAGCTACTAAGTGCACCTACAAGCTCAATTCCTGCCAGGCAAGCTAAATGTACTGGCAGACAACCTAAGCAGAAATCTCATGGACCCACATGAGTGGAAACTGGAGCCAAAGATATTCAACATTCTGAGAAACAAATGGGGGAGCCCAGAGATAGACCTGTTTGCCTCTCCTCAGAACTACCAATTGGACAAATTCTGCACAAGGGCTCCCCACAGACAAGCTTGGAAAGTGAATGCCCTGTCCGTTATCTGGGAAAGCCTCTCAGTTTATGCCTTCCCCCTCTGCCTCTCCTCTCAAAAGTTTTACTAAAGATCAAACAGGACAAACCAAGGACAATACTCATTGCACCAGACTGGCCACACCAACACTGGTACCCCCTCTTGCGCAGTATGTCACTAATGGAACCATGGCACCTGCCTCAGACTCCTTCCCTACTGTCCCAGCAGGAGGGCCAGATTCTGTACCCCCAGCTTCAAACCCTGAACCTGGCAGCCTGTCTAATTACCTGAGTTCTTCTATACCATCCCTCAGCAAACATGTGCTGGATGTCATCCTGGAGGCAAGGAGGCCTAGTACTAGAAAATCCTGCACTAAAAAGTGGAAACAATTCTGTTCCTGGAGCCAGACTCAGGGAATGGGCACCACAGTGCCCAATTTACCCCATATTCTTCAATACTTAACAGAGATGCTTCACAAAGGCCTTTCCTTCTCTTCCATTAAAATTCATGCCTCAGCCATTTTAGCACATTGTAATACTGAGCCACCCCTCTTCTCTCACGCCCTACTGAAACAATTCCTCAGAGGTGCCAAAAATTTAAGACCACCCAGGAGAGCTCCTACTCCTGCCTGGGACCTTAACTTTGTATTGGAAAAGCTCATTGTACCTCCTTTTGAGCCAGCTGCAACTGCGAGTTGAAATTCCTTTCTTGGAAAACAGCCTTCCTGCTAGCCATCACTTCAGCAAGAAGGGTGTCTGAATTACAGGCCCTCATGGCAGTGGAGCCTTTCATCATCTTTCATGCAGACAGGGTGTCCCTCAGGACCAATCCTTCATTTATGCACAAGGTGGTATCCAGTGTGGCCCTTAATCAGTCCATTCATTTGCCAACCTTCTTTTCTAATCCACAGAACAAAGGGGAATGAATACTGCACTCCTTAGACGTGCATAGACAACTTAGATTTTACTTGAACAGGACCAAGCCTCACAGGAAATCTGAACAGCTGCTAGTTGCCTTTGCTGAAGGGGCAGAGGGGAAGGCTATTTCAAAGCAAACCATTTCTAAGTGGATAGGTCATTGCATTCATTTCTGTTATAAGCACCATGGAAAACCTACCTCATTCCACCAGGGCTGCATCTACTTCTACAGCCTTTCTCAGAGGTGTTCCTACCAGGGACATCCTAGAAGCTGCTACCTGAAGTTCTGTGCATACCTTCACCAAGCATTACCACTTGCCAATTTTCTCTAAATCCAGAGCTGATTTTGCCATTGCAGTCTTGCAGGGCCTAATAGCTACTCCTAATGCTCAATAACTGCCTCCTCTCTTCCTTAGCTTTGGGAATATTTTAGCATTCTTGGATGTCCTTCAAGGATGCATCTGCAGTCCTAACAAATGGGTTGTCCTGTCGTCAGGCAGCCCTTCGGTCGGCCGGATTCCAAAGTCTGGGTCTGGCCTCGGCTGGTGTCGCACTTCACCCGACGTCATCTCTGCTGGTCTTCGGGTATAAAGGCATCAGCCGACGCCATTTTCCCCAGTCTTTCTTGCCGCGTGGCTCAAGCAGAAGCTGTTCGCAAGTGCCGGTCGGTCAAATCCAGAGATTACTACTACCGAATACTACTTCAAGACTTCTAAAAGCTAAGTACCCCGTTGGGGACTCTTTCTTGCCTCAGCCGATGTCAGAAAAAGTGAATAACTGTTTAACTTGTGGGAAACAAATACCTCATAAAGATTTCCACTCTTACTGTTTACCTTGTTTAGGCCCAGACCACGACGTAGCAGCTTGTTTAGCCTGTGCTTCCTTCAACCGACGAACGCTTAGGCGTCGGTCGGAGTTTGCTGAACAGTTTTTCGGCTCAGATTTTGCGTACATTATGCCGTCGGATCCTCCGACTACTCAAATTGTTAAGAAACGCAAAGAAAAGGACCGACACTCGCAGTCCGCGGTTTCGGCCGAAACCACGGTTAAGCAAACCGCGAGTGTCTCGGTTTCGGCCGAAACCGAGCAAACGGGTCAATCTTCAGCCGAATCCATGACTACTACTGAGGCCCCTTCTGCCCTAGTTGAATCGGCCTCTGAAGTTTTGCCTACTAATGTGGTTCCTCTAGAATTATCGGACACCATCCCTTTGGATGTCTCTACCCCAGCACGTGGTGCTGCTAGGCCTCCTGCAGCCATGTCTATTAAGGCCTTTGCCAGGGCTAAAGCAGCCAAAACTGCTAAGTCTGTGCCTGTTAAGCCCCCCTCTCACAGGCCCAGTTCCAGTTCCCAAATGCTTACTCTGGCAGAGGATCTCATCTCTTTAATAAGGGGATCCCAATCTCACCCAGACAGGGCCTCTCAACCTCCAGAAAAGAGACCTAGAGCAGAGCCCCCTGAGCCAGTGCCCTCAGATGACTCTTCGGATGATACAGACAATACAGACCATCCAGAGGCTCCTTTTTCTACCTATGAAGATTCCGATGCTGAAGAATCTATTCCTTCTGCCTCTCCACCAGAAGAATTTTCCTTTGGGGAAACCTTACATGCCATGAGAGAGCAATTCCAATGGCAGGGACAAGATTTCTCAGATTCAAGAAAAAGGCTTAGGACCTTCTTACACTTACCGCAACATAGGCCCTTAGCTATACCTCCAGTTCTTCCTGTTGTGGATGATGCATTTAATGATGCTTGCACTGCTCCTGATACTTTACCTCCAGCCCCTGCTAAGCCCGATAGGTTTTACAGGGTACCGGACACTCATCACCACTTATTTAAGGCTCCTTTTGCAGATCCTGAGACTATCTCCCAGGGGCCTAAGGCAGTAGCTTCTACCTCTCCCTTCTGAATGGGAATCCAGGTCCTTAGAGAGATGGGGTAAAAAAGTTTACACCTCTGCTACTCTCAGCTAGAGCTTTGAACTGTCAGTTTCATATGATCCAATACCAAGAGTTTATGCTTGATCAGTTAACTAAGAAACTGTCCTCTGATGATTCCTTAGATAAGAAATATGTTCTAGAAATGGTAAATAACATTCAGCAGGTTAGTAACCATTCTTTAAAATGTGGCTATGATGCACTGGAGGCTTTCTTTAGATCAGCCATGACTGGCACAGTTAAGAAGGCATGCATGGTTGAAAGAACAGGCCTTGCCGGATCATGTTAAAGCAAAGCTATTAGATGCTCCTATGGATAAGGTCAGTCTATTTGGTTCTCCTGCCCAACAAGTAATGAAGAAAATGGAAGAGAAGGCAAAATCTGTACAAACAGTTAAAGATTTCTTACAGGTTCAGCCCCCAAGGTTTAGCAGGAACTGGCCTTCCAAAAATTGGTCCTTTCCAGACTCCTCTAAAACTCAGAGAGGCAGAAATAGACGTTCCAGAGGCAGAAATCAATCCAGAGGAGGTGCCTACAGGGGACGCCAGTGGCAAGGCAATAACCAACGAGGCACAGATACAACCACTACCACTGCAACAGGACAATCACAGTGACTTGGCTCTGACACCGCCTACCAGGGAACAAATAACAGCACCCTTAGGCGGAAAGTTAGCCTTGTTTTCAAAAAACTGGCACTATATCACAAGAGACAAGTGGATTTTGCAAACTATAGACCAAGGCTACAGGTTTCATTTCCACACATTACCAGTAAAAAGAGGAATGCCAAACCTACCACCAAATCAAAAGACAGAAGCTCTAAAACAAATAGCTCAATTAACAAAGATGAGAGCTGTGGAAAGGGTACCACCTACAGAACAGGGCAAGGGATTTTACTCCAGACTCTTCCTAGTACCAAGAAAAGAGAAAAGTTGGAGACCTATTCTCGACCTGTCCGCTTTAAACACATTCATCATTGTTCAAATTCAAAATGCTGACCCTACAGCAACTTCTTCCCATGCTGGGCAAGGAGTATTGGCTGGTAACTCTAGATCTCAAGGAGGCATACCTGCACGTCCCCATACGACCAAATTGCAGAAGATACCTCAGATTTCTTGCAGGATCAGAGCATTATCAATTCTCAGCATTGCCCTTTGGCTTATCTACTGCGCCCAGAGTGTTCACGAAATGCCTGGCATCAGTAATCGCTCATTGCAGACTTCAGGGAATCCAAATTTATCCATACCTGGACGACTGCCTGATACAAGCGGACAACAAAAGCAAGCTCACACAAGACTTACAAAGAGTCATTTGCTTACTACAAGCCCTGGGATACACAGTCAATTTAAAAAAGTCAAGACTGATACCATCCCAAACAAGAACATTCTTGGGTGCAGAATTGGACACAGTAAAACAGATGGCATTCCTAACTGCAGAAAAACAAGAACAACTTCCTCTTTACTTCTTGGCATTAACAAAGCAGAACAAACTAACAGCAAGGAAAGTACTACAGGCCTTGGGCTTCATGGCATCCTGCATAATCCTGGTCCCCATGCCAGACTGCATATGAGAAAGCTACAGTGGTACCTAAAGAATTTATGGTCTCAACACAGGCACAGCTTAGAAACCGAAATACCACTAATCCCATGCCTGAAACAAGAGTTCCTATGGTGGGCTCAGGCATGCCAGTCAAACCCAGGTTTGTCCTTCCACAACATTCAAACAAGCCAAACCATCACAACGGACGCCTCAGACCTCGGTTGGGGGGCCCACATGCTGGACAAGTGCATTCAAGGCTTATGGACTCCAGATCAGCTGCACCTGCACATAAATCAAAAAGAAATGCTGGCAGTAAAACTAGCAATCCAGAATTTCAGACCATTCCTCAAAGAAGGCCAACTGATGATAAGGACAGACAACACCACAGTCATGTGGTATATCAACAAACAGGGAGGCACTCATTCATACCCCCTATGCCGAATGGCTCTGGACCTATGGAATATGGCTCTGAGCTACAACATTCAGTTACAGGCAATATTTGTACCTGGAAAGGAAAACATCCTAGCAGACATGTTAAGCAGAACTACCTCGGATGCTCACGAATGGATGCTACATCCGGACATCTTCAAGGCCATCACAAAGAAATGGGGAATGCCACAAATAGATCTATTCGCATCCCCACTCAATCACCAGCTCAAGAAATTCTGCACAAGGACATACCACCCCCTTGCTTGGAAGGTGGACTCTCTATCCTTCAGTTGGAAAGGCCTGACAGCATATGCATTCCCACCTCTTCCTTTGATGCACAAGGTACTACTGAAAATCAAAGTGGAACGTCCAAGGATAATTCTGATAGCTCCAAATTGGCCAAGGCAACATTGGTATCCATTGCTAAGGAGCATGTCTCGGGGGGGAAATGTGGACACTACCCCTGATTCCTTTGATGTTAACTCAGAGCAACTACAACATCCTACATTCAAACCTGAAAACTCTACAACTGACTGCCTGGAACATTACATAAGAGCAACTAACCCAGATTTATCCCAAAGGGTTAAAGACATTATCCTTGAGGCCCGCAGACCTTCAACAAGAAGGAACTATGCAGGAAAATGGAAAAGGTTCGTCATTTGGAGTTCTGAAAGGGGGAAAGATGTGTCAAAGGTAGATATTGCCAACATCCTGGAGTATTTGGCAGAGCTACTCCATACAGGCCTGTCCTATTCCTCCATCAAGATACATGCATCAGCTATTTCTGCAGAATACAGCTTCGATCCCCCTGTCTTCTCCCATCCTCTACTCAGGCAGTTCCTGAGAGGAATTAAGAATGTAAAACCTCCTAGGAAACCACCATTACCGGCATGGGACTTGAACTTTGTGCTAGAAGAATTGACACTCCCTCCATTCGAACCAGCAGCAACAGCAGATCTTCAACACCTATCCTGGAAAACTGCTTTCCTACTGGCAATTACTTCAGCAAGAAGGGTTTTGGAACTACAGGCTTTAATGGCAGTACAACCCTTCCTAATCTTCCATCAAGATAGAGTGTCCATGAGAACTATTCCTACATTTATGCCTAAGGTGGTATCCAGAGTGTCTCTAAACCAGGCAATCCACCTACCTACCTTCTTTCCAAACCCACAGAATAGGGGGGAAAGACTGCTGCATACCTTGGATGTACATAGACAGTTGCGCTACTACCTGGACAGAACCAAGGGCAATAGAAAAACTGACCAGCTTCTAGTAGCTTATGCAACAGGAAGGGAAGGAAAAGCAATTTCCAAACAGACAATCTCCAAGTGGATAGGAAATTGCATAAGATTCTGTTACTCCTACCATGGAAAGCAAATTCCACAGAACATAAGGCCTCATTCTACAAGGGCTACAGCCACTACCACAGCTTTCTTATGAGGAGTGGCTACCAAGGACATTATTGAGGCTGCTACTTGGACCTCCGTGCATACATTTGCCAAGCATTATAACTTGCCTCTATACTCTAGATCCCGAGCAGGGTTTGCCACTGCTGTTTTGCAAGGGATCCTAACTACACCATAATTATTCTTCCTCCTCCCCTAGTTTGGCTATGGTATTCTACCCATTTGTTAGGACTGCAGATGCATCCTTGAAGGACATAATACAGTTTTGTACCTACCATAAATGTAGCTGTCCGAACAGGATAGCATCTGCAGTCAGGATTACCCACCCTCCTTCCCCTCTGTGGTACTCCTAGGGTATTTGCCCACCTAATAGCTAGCTGGGGGGGGATCTCTTATGGTGTATTTGTTTGTATATATGTACATACATGCTTATTTTTTGTGTTTGCCTTCTACCTTTTTGGAAACATTGGCATTTACCCAAAAATTTAGCTACCCAAGAGGGCAACTGGCATCTGGGGCAAGAAACACCGAGGAAAATGGCGTCGGCTGATGCCTTTATACCCGAAGACCAGCAGAGATGACGTCGGGTGAAGTGCGACACCAGCCGAGGCCAGACCCAGACTTTGGAATCCGGCCGACCGAAGGGCTGCCTGACGACAGGACAACCCATTTGTTAGGACTGCAGATGCTATCCTGTTCGGACATCTACATTTATGGTAGGTACAAAACTGTACTTTTCATGGCCTCTGCAGTTCTCATGGTTCCTTTGGCCAGACTTCGCATGAGGAACATTTAGTGGTTCATCAATTCAGTTTGGGCCCAGCACCAACAAACGCCATCTTGCTTTTCAAATCTCAGTGCTGGTTTTGTAAAAATGGAGATGTTCATCGTGTTTCACTGTTGCAGTCATTACACTAGGGTTATCTTGCTGGCAGGCTACCCGCAGTCGGCCTGAATTCCAAAGTCTTGGTCTGGCGTCGGTTCCTGTCACCTCTTCCCTGACGTCAGTGCACCAGGGGTATAAAAGATGCAGCCGACGCCATTTTCTTCAGTCTTTCTTGCCGCGTGGTGCCCGAAGCAAAAGCAGTTCGCAAGTGCCGGTCGGCAGACTCCTGAGATTTTCGAAATTGAATTTCAGATCCAAAGTCTCCTATAAAGCTAAGTACCCCGTTGGGGAAACTTTTTTCTTGTTCCAGACCGATGTCAGAAAAAGTTAACAATTGAATTTCTTGTGGGAAGCAAATACCTCATAAGGATTTTCATTCTTACTGTATTCCTTGCCTAGGCCCTGACCACGACGTTGCTAATTGTCGGTTTTGTGCTAGATTTAACCAACGCGCTATTAAGCGTCGGTACGATTTTGCTTTTCATTACTTTGGCCAAAGGTTTAACTACATAATGCCATCAGAACAGCCAACGACCGGAGTTCATAAAAAGCGCAAGGAAAAAGAAAAGGACAGGCATCCGAGGTCCAAAACTGACGACAAAGCCTCTTCTAGGCCAGTCCCCGGTTTTCAGTGAGGCGCTTTCACAGCCCCTGACACCCGCTACCTCAGAGCCACAGGCCGCCTCTGACTCCCACGTGGAGACAACTAGGCCTCTGGATACTCAAGGTATTGGGCCTTCGGAAACTAATCCCTCAGATGGGTCCGGAGCCGCTGAGCAGGCATTGGCTTCTGAGGGTGTTTTCAGACCTACACAGCTTTATATCAAGCCAACTTCAGCATCCAAGACAAAGACTAAAACAGCTTTAAAGACAGGGAAACAAGTACAGCATTCTCCAGGACAGACTTCCATGCCGAAGAAACAGATGCTCAAAATGGCCGAAGACCTAATTACTTTGATCAGGGGTTCCCATCCCTCTCCTGGTAAGAGGTCTAGGCAAGACACTGACTATGATTCCTCTGATCAGGTTTCCATTTCCTCTGACTCCTCTTCAGAACAGGGATACTCTATTCCTCCCTATGAGGATTCTGATGCTGAAGAATCTATTCCTTCAGCTTCTCCTCCTGAGGATTACTCTTTTGGGGAAACCCTGCATACCATGAGGGAGCGTTTCCACTGGGAGAGCCAAGATTATTCAGATTCTAAGAAAAGATTCATAGACTTTCTTTTACTACCTCAGCACAGACCTCTTGCTATTCCTCCTGTTCTAGACATTGTAGATGAATGGTATTTTCAGAGTCCGGCCTGTCTCCTGAATCTTTACCTCCTGCACCTGTTAAGCCAGACAGATACTACAGGGTTCCAGATTCTCATAAATTTCTATATAAAAAACCTGCTGCGGACCCAGAAACTATTTCTCAGGGTCCAAAGGGGGTCAAGGCTGCTACTGCAAAAAACCCTGTCCCCTCAGATAGAGATTCTAGGGCACTGGACAGATGGGGGAAAAAAGTTTACACTTCTGCTACCTTGGCTGTAAGGGCTTTAAATTGTCAGTTTCATATGCTTAAATATCAGCAATACTTAATGTCTCTGTTAAAACAGAAAATGTTGACAAATTCTGAATGTTCTGAGAACAAGGAATTGCAGGATGTATTGAATGCAGCTGAACAAGTGGGAAAACGCACTTTGCAATGTGGTTATGATTCACTGGAGGCCTCTTGCAGGGCCGCTGTAACAAGTTCTGTCATTAGAAGGCATGCTTGGTTAAAGGAACAGACTCTGCCTGATCATGTTGAAGCAATATTATTGGATGCTCCATTACAGCGTGATACTTTGTTTGGTGTCAAGGCAGAAGAGGTGTTGAAGAAAATGGAGGTTAAAGCTAAATCTATGCAGACAGTGAAGGATTTCTTACAGGTACAGCCACCCAGATTTAGCAGGAACTGGCCTTCTAAGAATTGGTCCTTTCCCGTGTCAGACAGGCCACAAAAAGGCAGATACAGATGCCCTAGAGGCAGGCAACAGCCCCAGGGCTCATACAGGCCCAAACAATGGGGTGCTTCTACCTCCAAGAGCGGAGAAGACAAATCACAGCCATATAGGAAACAGTCCCAATGACTTCCCTCTGCCAATGCCAAGCATTTATCTTTTGACAGCACCCTTAGGGGAAAGTAGCACTTTTTTCACAAAATTGGCACGTGATCACTCAGGACAAATGGGTCTTAAATATAGTCTCTCAGGGCTACAGGTTCCACTTTCATACCCTTCCAAAGGTAAAAGGTATGCCAGACCTGCCACACAATCAATGGGCAGAGGCACAAAACCAAGTTTCATCTCTCATGGACGTGAGGGCTATTCAGCCAGTGCCACAAGAAGAGCAGGGACAAGGATTTTACTCAAGACTTTTCTTAGTACCAAGAAAGGACAAAGCATGGAGACAAATTCTGGACCTGTCTATTCTAAATACTTTTCTGGACTTTCTGAAATTCAAAATGTTGACTCTGCAGCAGCTTCTGCCCATGCTGGGCAAGAAGGCTTGGCTTGTAACTTTGGATCTCAGAGGCATACCTGCATGTCCCAATTAGACTATCTTGCAGAAGATACCTCAGATTCATAGCTGGCTCAATGCACTGCCAATTCTCTGCACTGCCCTTTGACTTATCTACTGTGCCCAGGGTCTTCACAAAATGCCTGGCACCAGTAATTGCATTTTGCAGACAAAGAGGAATTCAAATATATCCCTACTTGGACTGCCTTATTCAAGCAGAGACCAAAGACATTCTACTAAAGCATCTGGCGTTTGTAAAAAGATTACTAATGTGCCTAGGGTACACAGTAAACGAAAATAAATCAAAACTAGTACCCTCTCAAGAGATAATATTCCTGGGTGCAAGCTTAAATACAACTGCCCCGATGACTTATCTCACGCCAGACAAACAAAGACAACTGACTTCTTACTTCGAAAGCATGGCAACAAAGACCCAGTTATCTGAAAGAAAAATTCTGCAGGCTCTGGGCTACATGGCCTCCTGCATTCTGCTAATTCCATATGCAAGACTGCATATGAGGAAACTACAATGGTATCTAAAAAGTGTTTGGACTCAACATTGCCACAGCCTGGAATCATTAATTTCACTCATTCCCTGCCTGCAACAGGAGTTTCGATGGTGGGCACAGGCCTGTCACCACAACAAGGGACAGCCATTCACTTTGCCCACAGCCAGGCAAACGTTAACAACAGATGCATCAGATTATGTCTGGGGGGGCCCACATGGCAGGAAAATGTATTCAGGGCACAAGGCCCCCAAGCCAAAGGCATCTACACATCAATCAAAAAAGAGATGCTAGCTGTACAAAATGCCCTGACAGCCTTCAAGGACGTACTTCATCCAGGACAGCTGCTGATAAAGATGGACAACACCACAGACATGTGGTACATAAACAGGCAGGGGGGCACACATTCCTACCCCCTCTGCAGACCAGCCATGATTTTGTGGAACACAGCATTGACCTACCAAGTACACCTGCAAGCACAATTCCTGCCAGGAAAAAAAAATACTCTGGCAGACGAACTAAGCAGAAACCTCATGGATCCTCACGAGTGGAAATTAGATTCACAAATCTTCATCATGATAAGGAAATGGGGATGCCCAGACATAGATCTTTTTGCCTCCCCTCACAACTGCCAACTTCGGAGATTCTGCACAAGGACTTCTCACAAACAAGCATGGAAAGTGGATGCTTTGTCATTCAGCTGGAACAACCTTACAGTATTTGCCTTTCCTCCACTGCCTCTCCTCCCCAAGGTACTCATAAAAGTCAGACAAGAGAAGCCACAAATGATACTGATTGCCCCGGATTGGCCACACCAACACTAGTACTCAATTCTAAGGAGCTTGTCCCAAGGCCCAGCCTGGACATTGCCTCAAATTCCTCATTTACTGACCCAACAAAACAATCAGATCCTGCACAGCCAACTCAGAACTCTAAATCTAGCTGCATGGTGGATAGTGTAACCATTCAGAATACACCCATCTCTAAAGCGGTTATGGATGTTATTTTGGAAGTCAGGAGGCCCAGCACCAGAAAATCTTATGCAGAAAAATGGAAGAGATTCTGTGCTTGGAACCAGGCACAAGGAATTTTGACACGCTTGTTCCAAATATTCCTCAGATTTTACAATATCTAACTGAGATGCTGGACAAAGGCCTATCTCATCAATTAAGATACATGCCTCTGCCATTTCAGCTCATTACAATACAGACCCACCTATTTTTTCACATCCATTGCTTAGGCAGTTCCTCGGGGGGGGGGGATATAAGACCTCCAAGGAGAGCACCAATACCTGCATGGGACCTCAATTTTGTCTTGGAA
Source organism: Protopterus annectens (assembly GCF_019279795.1). NCBI lineage: Eukaryota > Metazoa > Chordata > Ceratodontiformes > Protopteridae > Protopterus > Protopterus annectens. Next base: position 89,494,438 of record NC_056736.1, on the reverse strand, counting down.
AAATTCACACTCCTTTTGAGCCAGCTAATACAGCTGAGATAAAATTCTTATCACGGAAAACAGCTGTGCTCCTAGCAATAACTTCAGCAAGAAGAGGCTCAGAGTTACAGGCATTAATGGCTGTGGAACCTTTTATTATCTTCCATCCGGACAGGGTTTCTCTAAGGGCAAACCCAACATTTATGCCTAAGGTAGTGTCCAGTGTGGCTCTTAACCAAACCATTCATTTGCTTACTTTTTACCCAAACCCAGAGAATAAAGGGGAGAGACTCCTGTATTCTTTGGACATACACAGACAGCTACGCTTCTACTTGGACAAAACTAAAGCTTTCAGAAAGACTGAGCAACTTTTAGTGGCATATGCTGCAGGATCACAAGGAAAAGCTATCTCAAAGCAGACTATTTCAAAATGGATAGGACACTGCATTCGTTTCTGCTATTCATATCATGGCAAATCAGTGCTAAATGGCAGTAGACCACATTCTACCAGGGCAGCAGCCTTCCACCGAGGAGTACCAACCAAGGATATTTTGGAGGCTGCAACTTGGACTTCAGTGCACACTTTTACTAAGCACTACCACTTACCTCTTTACTCTAAATCCAGAGTAGGCTTTGCCACTGCTGTTTTGCAGGGCCTTATAGCCACTCCTAATTCTGTGTAGACCCAGCCGCCCAACCTCAGCTTTGGGATTCAACCCAAGTGTAATACTGCAACAGTGAAACACGATGAACATAGTACAGTTGTGTACCTACCATAAATGTAGATGTTCGAGTGTATTCACTGATGTCCTTCAAGAATGCAACTGCAGTCATAACATATGGGTTGTCTTGCCTCAGGCAGCCCTCGGTCGGCCGGATTCCAAAGTCTGGGTCCGACGTCGGCTGATGTCGCATTTCTCTCCGTCAGTGCGGCTGGAGTATATAAGCATCAGCCGACGCCATTTTCTTCAGTCTTTCTTGCCGTGCGGTGCCCCAAGCAGAAGCAGTTCGCAAGTGCCGGTCAGTCAGCTCCTGTATTCTTCGATCCGAAGTCATCAAAAAAGCTAAGTACCCCGTTGGGGACCTTTTTCTTGCCTCAGCCGATGTCAGAAATTACTGAAAAAGTTAACAATTGTCTGTCTTGTGGTAAACAAATACCTCATAAGGATTTCCACTCTTACTGTCTTTCTTGCCTTGGCCCAGACCACGACGTCTCGGCCTGTGTCGCCTGTGCTCGCTTCAATAAGCGCACTCTCAGGCGCCGGGCGGAGTTCGCTGAAGACTTCTTCGGCGATAAATTTGCTTATATAATGCCGTCGGAACTTCCGACATCGCAGACTCCTAAGAAGCGAAAAGACCGGGACCGACATCCTCGGCCCGCGTCTTCCACCGACTCCACTCCAAAACCTACCGCGAGTGCTCCGGTTCCCCCTGAGACGGTTATTTCACCGCTCCGAACCGAAGACACTGCATTACCGATACCTCCGATACCGGAGGCCACACCCGACGCCAGTTATAGATTTTCCTCCGGACACTGAAACCGAGGAAATGCCCGAGACCATTGCTGTAGATAAGGTCACTCCTGCACGTGGAGCTGCTAGGCCTCCTATGGCCATGTCTATTAAGGCCTATACACGTGCTAAGGCAGCCAGCAAGACTAAGCACTTTACTGTTAAGGCCTTACCTCAGCCTACTCCTGAAGCACAAATTATGACTATGGCCGCAGACTTAATTTCCATGATTAGAGGTTCACAGGCCCATCCTGAGAGAGGATCCCAGCCTCCTTCTGATAAGAGGCCCCAGGTTGAACCCTCTGACCCTATCCCTTCAGATGAAGATTCTGAGGACTCTGTTCACTCCGATGGCCAGGAAGAGCTCTTCCAGACCTATGAGGACTCGGATGCAGAGGACTCCATCCCCTCGGCCTCCCCTCCTGAGGACATTTCTTTTGAGGAAGTTCTGCATACCATGAGGGAACATTTTAAGTGGCAAGGCCAGGAATATTCTGATTCCAGAAAGCGCCTTTGAACCTTCCTTAAAAAGCCCCAACACAGGCCCCTGGCTATACATCCTGTGCTGGATGTTTTGGATGATTTATACTCTGACTCCAGTGTTACCCCGGATACTCTTCCTCCTGCTCCAGTCAAGCCAGACAGATATTATAGGGTCCCAGAAACACATTCTCATTTCTTTAGGGCCCATGCTGTTGATTTAGAAACTATTTCTCTGGGACCTAAAGGGGTTTCAGCTTCCACTTCCAAAATCCTTTGCCTTCCAACAGGGAAGCTAGGTCATTAGAGAGATGGGGGAAAAAGGTCTACACCTCCACTACTTTATCTATGAGAACTCTGAATTGCCTCTTTCATATGTTTCAATATCAGGATTACCTGTTAGATGATTTACAGAAAACATTGGCCTCTCCTGAACCTTTAGACAGGAAGTCTTTGCAGGAAGCTGTACACAATTCTCAGCAAGTCAGCAATCACTTTCTACAGTGTGGATATGATGCATTGGAAGCTTCATGTAGGGCAGCTATGACAGGGGCGGTCATTCGTAGACATGCATGGTTAAAAGAACAACCTCTACCAGATCATGTTAAGGCAAAACTTCTTGATGCACCATTGGAAAAGAACAAGCTTTTTGGTGCTAATGCTAAAGATGTGTTAAAGTCCATCGAAAAAGCCAAATCAGTTCAGACGGTCAAAGATTTCCTCCAGGTTCAGCCACCCAGATTCAGCAGGAATTGGCCTTCTAAAAACTGGTCCTTTCCTAATCCTGAAAGATTTCAAAGGGGCAAAAACAGGCGTGGCCAAGGAAGAGGACAATACAGAGGTTCTTACAGGGGACGACAATGGCAACCAGCAAACCAAAGAAGTGACACAGGGGTCTCCCCTGCCCCACAGGGACAATCTCAATGACTTTCCTCTACTTCCGCTGACCAAGGAGCAAATAGAAGCTCCCTTGGGAGGAAAATTATCTCTGTTTTCAGACAATTGGCACAAATTGACAAAGGACAAATGGATTTTGGACATTATAGACCAAGGTTACAGGTTCCACTTTCATACCTTACCAAAAAAACAAGGCATGCCAAACCTACCACAAAACCAGAGGGCAGAGGCTATCAAGCAAATTTCTCTGCTTGCTCAGATCAAAGCAATAGAAAGAGTTCCACAACAAGAACAAGGCCAGGGGTTTTACTCAAGACTGTTCCTTGTTCCAAGAAAAGAAACTCAGTGGAGACCAATACTGGATTTGTCCGCATTAAACACCTTTCTCATAGTACCAAAGTTCAAAATGCTGACTCTACAGCAACTCCTTCCCATGCTGGGCAAGGGGTCTTGGCTGATTACTCTGGACCTCAAGGAGGCATACCTGCATGTCCCTATCAGACACAGCTGCAGAAGATACCTCAGATTTTTGGCAGGACCAGAGCATTATCAATTCTAAGCATTGCCATTTGGCGTATCTACTGCGCCCAGAGTATTCACAAAATGCCTGGCTTCAGTAATTGCTCATTGCAGGTTCCAGGGGATCCAAATTTACCCGTACCTGGACGACTGCCTCATACAAGCGGACGACAAATTGATTTTGACAAAAAACTTGAACTATGTCATACAATTGCTACAGGCTCTGGGATACACAGTCAACTTCCAAAAGTCAAGACTTCAGCCATCCCAGCAAATAACCTTCTTAGGAGCCAATCTAGACACAGCCTCTCAAATGGCTTACCTGACAGAAGACAAGCAAGAGAAGTTAACTCATTATTTCAAAGGTTTGGCAAAACTCACCCAGATGACTGCAAGGAAATTCCTACAGGCCCTGGGTTACATGGCATCCTGCATTCTCCTGGTTCCATTAGCAAGACTACACATGAGAAAGCTTCAATGGTACCTAAAAAGCCTATGGTCTCAGCACAGCAACAACCTAGAGACAACCATACCGCTCATTCCATGCCTACAAAAGGAATTCCTATGGTGGGCCTCGGTAAGCCAGGCAAACACAGGTATGTCTTTCAAAAAACCTCAGATAACACAGACCATGACCACAGACGCCTCAGACCTTGGATGGGGCACATGGAGGGCAGATGTATACAAGGACAATGGTCTCCAAAGGAAACACATATGCATATAAACCAAAAGGAAATGCTGGCAGTAATGCATGCCATCGAGGCCTTTCGACAGCAACTTCAACAAGGCCATCTACTGACACGGACAGACAACACCACTGTGATGTGGTACATAAACAAGCAAGGGGGCACCCATTCTTACCCCCTTTGCAGACTGACAATGAATCTTTGGGAAAAATCACTGAGCCTAAACATACAGTTGCAATCCCAGTTTGTTCCAGGCAAAGACAATGTGCTGGCGGACAGCCTAAGCAGGAATTTCATAGATCCACACGAGTGGAGGTTACATCTGAAAATCTTCACACAACTCACTTCGACATGGGCCAGGCCAGAAGTAGACCTATTTGCCTCTCACCTCAACCATCATCTACAAAAATTCTGTTCAAGGACATATCATCCACAAGCTTGGAAAATAGATGCTCTTTCATTCAACTGGAACTCCCTAAAAATCTATGCATTTCCACCTCTGCCACTGATGACCACAGTATTACTAAAGATCAAAGCAGAGAGGCCCAAGGGGATCCTAATAGCTCCAGACTGGCCAAGGCAACACACTGGTATCCACTACTACGGAGCATATGTCACAACAAAAAGTGGGCCCTTCCCCACTGGCCCCTACTTTTGACTCAACACAACTCAACACAACTTCAAAACAGTGCATCCAAACCTTCAGACGCTGCAGCTAACAGCCTGGGAGATTCCATGAATAACCTCAATGTATCTCTCTCCAAGGAAGTTCAGCGGATATTAACAGAAGTTCGAAGACCATCCACCAGAAAGGTTTACTTAGCAAAATGGAAGAGATTCAGCATTTGGAATACCAGCAAGGGACATGATGCATCATTATTGAACATCCCACTCATCCTGGAATATTTGGCAGATATGCTACAGAATGGACTCTCCTATTCTTCCATAAAGATACATGCTTCAGCTATTTCAGCTAGATATAACACTGATCCACGTGTGTTTTCACATCCTTTGTTAAGGCAATTCCTCAGGGGAATCAAGAACATTAAGCCACCAAGAAAGGCTCCAGTGCCAGCTTGGGACCTCAACTTTGTCTTAAAAAAACTGACTCTACCTCCCTTCGAGCCAGCAGCTTCAGTGGACTTACAATTTCTCTCATGGAAGACAGCTTTCCTGTTGGCAATCACCTCAGCAAGAAGGGTTTCGGAACTACAGGCCCTAATGGCAATACCACCGTTCATAATCTTTCACAGAGGACAGGGTCTCCTTAAGAACCAACCCTACTTTATGCCAAAGGTGGTATCCAGGGTTTCTTTAAATCAAGCTATTCACCTGCCTACCTTCTTCCCCAATCCTGAGAGCAAAGGGGAAAGACTGTTGCATACCTTGGACATTCACAGACAACTTCGCTATTACCAGTAGGAAGTCTGATCAGCTTTTTGTAGCTTATGCCCCTGGAGTACAAGGAAAAGCAATTTCCAAACAGACTATTTCAAAATGGATTGGACATTGCATCAGATTTTGTTATTCCTTCCATGGGAAGAATGTTCCAGACAATGTCAGACCGCACTCCACCAGAGCTACAGCCACCTCTACAGCATTCTTAAGAGGGGTGCCTACAAAAGACATTCTAGAAGCTGCTACATGGAGCTCCGTGCATACATTCTCCAAACACTACAATCTCCCTTTATACTCCAGATCCAGAGCAGCTTTGCTTCGGCAGTCCTGCAGGGTTTGATTGCCACACCATCTCTTTCCTAGAGCATTCCTCCACCCCCAGCTAAGCTATGGTACTCAACCCATATGTTATGACTGCAGTTGCATTCTTGAAGGACATAGTACAGTTTTGTACCTACCATAAATGTAGATGTCCGATAGATATGCAACTGCAGTCGGATTTTCCCTCCCTCCATACCCTCCATACCCCTCTATGCCTTGGGTCCACTCCTGTCCCTGTTTCTCTTAGCTGGGGATATCTGTTATGGTGTATCTGTTTATTGCTTACTTATTTGTCTGGAATCCTGTTTTTGTCTTCCAATTTGATTACAACCGTCCTTGGAGGGCACCTGGCATCTGGGGCAAGAAACACTGAAGAAAATGGCGTCGGCTGATGCTTATATACTCCAGCCGCACTGACGTCGGAGAGAAATGCGACATCAGCCGACGTCGGACCCAGACTTTGGAATCCGGCCGACCGAGGGCTGCCTGAGGCAGGACAACCCATATGTTATGACTGCAGTTGCATATCTATCGGACATCTACATTTATGGTAGGTGCAAAACTGTACTTTGCAGTCCAGGTTACCCACCCACCATCCCCCTTTCTTTGCTGGGACTTATCTGTACTTCTCTATCCTATACAACCTATGTGGTGTATTTGCTTGTAGATGAAGGTATTGTTTATTTTAGTGCATGCTTTTTATAAGCAATGTTTTTTTAGCCTACCCTTTTAGGGGCTCCTGACATCTGGGGCAAGAAAAACTGAAGAAAATGGCGGCTGTATCTTTTATAGCCCTGGCGCACTGATGTCAGGGAAGAGGTGACAGCAACCGACGTCGGACCAAGACTTTGGAATTCAGGCCGACTGCGGGTAGCCTGCCAGCAGGATAACCCAAGTGTAATGACTGCAACAGTGAATACACTCGAACATCTACATTTATGGTAGGTACACAACTGTGCTTTACTCTGGTGGGTAAAACAGTTATCTCTCAACTCAGGGCTTCCTTTTTCCCTTCCACCCCCCATTCAGTCTGGAACCACATATGCCTCAGACTGTGAATGGGGTGCTGTATCCAAGAGGAATGAAAGTTCAGGATCTTTTGAACATTATTGAAGAAATTATGGCACTGATAAATGCACTTACGTCCCTTAACCATCTTTGGATTATATTCCTTCTGCTAGAAATCACAGACAACACCACAGTGATGTGGTACATAAACAGGGGGAAAGCAGATCCTACACCCTTTGCTGACTAACAGTGGGAGTCAGGGAACTAGCAACTCAGCTCAGCTTTGCCCCCCCCCCCTCGAGTCGGATTTTCCCTCCCTCCATACCCCTCTATGCCTTGGGTCCACTCCTATCCCTGTTTCTCTTAGCTGGGGATATCTGTTATGGTGTATCTGTTTATTGCTTACTTATTTGTCTGGAATCCTGTTTTGTCTTCCAATTTGATTACAACCTTCCTTGGAGGGCACCTGGCATCTGGGGCAAGAAACACTGAAGAAAATGGCGTCTGATGCTTATATACTCCAGCCGCACTGACGCCGGAGAGAAATGCGACATCAGCCGACGTCGGACCCAGACTTTGGAATCCGGCCGACCGAGGGCTGCCTGAGGCAGGACAACCCATATGTTATGACTGCAGTTGCATATCTATCGGACATCTACATTTATGGTAGGTGCAAAACTGTACTTTGCAGTCCAGGTTACCCACCCACCATCCCCCTTTCTTTGCTGGGACTTATCTGTACTTCTCTATCCTATACAACCTATGTGGTGTATTTGCTTGTAGATGAAGGTATTGTTTATTTTAGTGCATGCTTTTTATAAGCAATGTTTTTTTAGCCTACCCTTTTACGGGCTCCTGACATCTGGGGCAAGAAAAACTGAAGAAAATGGCGGCTGTATCTTTTATAGCCCTGGCACACTGATGTCAGGGAAGAGGTGACAGCAACCGACGTCGGACCAAGACTTTGGAATTCAGGCCGACTGCGGGTAGCCTGCCAGCAGGATAACCCAAGTGTAATGACTGCAACAGTGAATACACTCGAACATCTACATTTATGGTAGGTACACAACTGTGCTTTACTCTGGTGGGTAAAACAGTTATCTCTCAACTCAGGGCTTCCTTTTTCCCTTCCACCCCCCATTCAGTCTGGAACCACATATGCCTCAGACTGTGAATGGGGTGCTGTATCAAGAGGAATGAAAGTTCAGGATCTTTTGAACATTATTGAAGAAATTATGGCACTGATAAATGCACTTACGTCCCTTAACCATCTTTGGATTATATTCCTTCTGCTAGAAATCACAGACAACACCACAGTGATGTGGTACATAAACAGGGGGAAAGCAGATCCTACACCCTTTGCTGACTAACAGTGGGAGTCAGGGAACTAGCAACTCAGCTCAGCTTTGCCCCCCCCCCCCTCGAGTCGGATTTTCCCTCCCTCCATACCCCTCTATGCCTTGGGTCCACTCCTATCCCTGTTTCTCTTAGCTGGGGATATCTGTTATGGTGTATCTGTTTATTGCTTACTTATTTGTCTGGAATCCTGTTTTTGTCTTCCAATTTGATTACAACCTTCCTTGGAGGGCACCTGGCATCTGGGGCAAGAAACACTGAAGAAAATGGCGTCGGCTGATGCTTATATACTCCAGCCGCACTGACGTCGGAGAGAAATGCGACATCAGCCGACGTCGGACCCAGACTTTGGAATCCGGCCGACCGAGGGCTGCCTGAGGCCCCCCCCCCGGGACCAAGGCAAACTACTGTAAATGGAAGCTGTACTCAGTGATCTTCCAGGAATTGATCCAAGTAGATCTGCTTGCCACCCACAACAGACATTTAAAGAAATTCTGCTCCAGGACTCCTTGTACAAAGGCCTGGAAGGCAGATACATTTTAATTCCAATCGAAGGGGGGATGTTCCTTTGCACCTTTCCTATGATTACCAGGGTTCTCCTAAAGGTTCACAGTTATTCTCCAAGAATGATATTGGTATCTCCTTTTTGGCCCAGGCAATAGTGTGGTTCTCTCGTCTTCTCAAATTGTCTAAGGACAGTTACTACAAGGTTTCTCACATGATCGACTTAGAAGAATAGGGACTTTGATACACCCTAGCCTTTAATTTCTAAAACTCACTGTCTGATTAATAGAACTTAATACATTTTACATATCTTTTTTTCTGAGGACGTGCAGCATGTATTAAAGGAGATTAAGAAACTTGCTATGAGAAAATCATATTTGGCTAAGTGGAAAAGATTTTCTAGTTGGCGCCAAAGAAAAAAAGGAAACCAGAATCCCTTTAAGGCCTAGACTCATCTGTTTCTTCAGGGCTAGTATGAGTTGTTATCCCCTGGCATTTCTTATTATTTTGTTATGATCGTCTATATGGTATCTCTGCTTGTCAGCCCATGGATTCCCACTTCCTGGCATGCCTCAAGCCAAACAATTTTTGAAAGGGATTTTACATATCTGTCCCCATAGAAGAGAATTAACTCCTCCTTGGGATCCAAATTTTTTACTGGAGAAACATTGTTTTTCCCTTTTAAATCCACAAATTAGGCTGATTTGAAGTCTTTATCTTCAAAAACAGTGTTGCTTAGTGCTCTTAGTTCTGTAAGTAGAGTAGAGTTACAAGTTCTTAAGGTGACTCATCTCTGTCTCACAAAGCTAGAATAGTTTTAGTTTTGAGAACAAATCCTCCTTTATGTTTAAAGTGCTTTAAGATTTTACTTTGAGCCAGGCTGTTTATCTCCCTATTTTCTGTCCAGAACCAAACAGTAGAAAGAAGAATTCTTCTAACTCTGGATGTCCATAGACAAATAATGTACTGCATTGACCGGACAGAAACCTTAAGAAATTATAATCAACTGAACTGATGTCATTTTCATTCATTCCTCAACAAATGGGTTTGGGCCTGACCCTCTGATCTGACTCTGCCACTTTTTCCAACTCATGGAACACTGAAACTCTTAAGCTCCTTCTTTACCCATGGTATTTTCCCTTTTTCCCTTGTAGCTTTGAGTTTGTCCCTTATATTACTGTTGCTGGAAGTATTTCATTTTTCTTCTAACTATCTAGAAACTTAAAAATCTTTTTTCTTATAATATTATGTTATTGCTAGTATTTGTAGATATGGCTGAGAAACCCTCAGGATTTAAAAAAATAAAAGGCTTGTGACAATAAGATTCTGTTATCAGATGCACACAATATGCGTGTTTATTTTTTTAAGCCCAGCCCATTTGGATTCTGCATGTGATATATGTAAGGCCTTTAATCCCTAGGGTCCTTATTGACAACAGAAATAGTGATTTAGAGAGGGTTACTACCTTTATCATCCTTTGCTACACCATCTGGGGCTAAAACCCCCCTAAAAAGGTTGATAGAGACCGAAAAGCGTCCCTTGGACCCTTCAGGTTCTTCTGCTCCAAGCTCAAAACTGCCTCTAAAAAAATCAAAACCATCAAATCCGGTCCCTTCAGTTCCAAAAACAAAATCCTTCAGTTGGACTGCTTTGGAGCCAAAATCTATGACGTCTGATCTGAACCCCTTGGATCCGAAAAAGTACAAAAATATGTCAACTAGGATGCAATCTCCTCCGACTCTGGATCTGATATTTTACCATCTTCCATCTCCTTTTCTGGAAAGACGTCGTCATTTCAGGACTTTGTCTATTGCTTCCTCTTCTTATTCCTCAAGAAGTCTGACCAAAGCAGATCTGGATAGGATGATGAGGAAATTTTTCTCAACACAAATGTAAATAGGGGTTCTCCCAGTTCCTACCCCATCAGGTCCGTAGACCTTCTTCAGTACTACCCCACCTATTATGTCTCTTTCTCTGATCCAACCTTTGGTTTCAGAACAGTTGGATCAGAGAATCCTGGATGCATTAATACTGGATCTGAAGATCCTCATATTTTCTACACCAATACTGCCTCTTAGTGGACCTGCTCTGAACATGCAAGAGTCAGATGATTCTCAGAGCAGTAGCATCAGTGCTGGAACTGGCGTCTATATCACGTTATCGAAATCTTACAACATTGAATGACTAAAGGTCGACCTCTAGTGATCGATGTAGTAAAACATCGAATGACGTTTAAAAACAAAAACAAAAATAAAAACTAACTAGCATAGGCAGGGAGGCAAGCCCCCCTACACACCTCACACCCCCCCTACTTAAATATTCCAACTCCAAGACTGCACAACATTGAGGTAAACAGATATCTCCCCCTACGGAGATTTCCATTTACCTGCACGATGTTCTGTGCTTTCGATGTTGTGGTGCCAACAATATCAGCTTCGCTATTGTCTGCTTTCGACATCGTGAAGTAGACCCCCCCCCCCCCCGGAACTGAACTGTTGGATTCAACTCCAAGGTTGTTGGAGCATCGGCTCTGGGCAGCTTTTTTACGACTCCTGCTTCAGGTAGTTTGCCTTCGGGTGGTAAGGAGCCGATGGTTCAGAAGCATGTCTTCTAGGAGCCGTTGGTTTCTTTCTGCCTGAGGCATTCTGCTTTCAAAGTAGTGGAGAGAGTTTTCTCTTGTACAAGAGAAAGGACATATCCACCCTCCTCGGCTCCTACTTCTCAGACCCACTTGTCTTTGAGTCTTGAGCCTCAACTTCCTACACCACAGGGTCAGCCAGCTCAAAGCCTCCAGGTTACTCCGCAGGGTATATTGATATCTTCCGATACTTATCTGGAGCATCCCACTGAAGAAATCCCTAGGAAAAGAAAGTGCAAAAGGAGGCACTTAGACTCTCCTCAAGAGTCTATCAGGAGAATACTGATTTCGGTGAAGGGGAATGGTCCCCAAGATCACCACCTGATGACATCTCATTTGAAGACATACTAGAGATCCTCAAGCAAAGGACTGGTTGGCCAATTGTCATGTTTTTCCAAGAGGAATCAGTATTCCTGGAAGCCTTTTGGTCTAATCCATCTACCTCCTGGGTGATGCGTCCACCGATGAGCTCATTGATTTGATCTCTCACCGGGTGTGGAATGAACCTGATTACATTGAGCCATTTCCCAAGAGACCAGACAGGATACTGGCAGTCCCAAGGATAGGGGATTTTGGAGCAAAGGAGTACCAGTTAATGCCATGGTCATAGTGCTGGCCACAAAGAAGGAACTTGCAGACTAAAATTCCTCTGTTCATCCCCCTAACAGGTAGTCTAGGGTCCTGGACAGATTCAGGAAGCGTGTATACACTTAAGTGACTTTTGCACTTGATTTGCTGAATTATTTGGCACACTTCACCGTACTCCAGAGAGATTTGATTAAAGAACTTAGCAGATCCCGCTCTGGTACTATTAATTTTGAGGTAGAGAGCTCTGTTGCTTCACAGTTGTCCACCCTATAGTCTGTTTCAATTCTTCCATATGGCTTATTTAACATGCAGCTGAAGGTGCCTCAAGGGTGGCGGGTTCAGGCATTCCCATTAGGAAAGATGCCTGTATGTGCCTATATGATTTTGTATAGCCCTTCAAGTCTTCCTTTGTCAGTGCTCACTTTGATGAAACTTATTTATTTGGACCCAAAGTTAAAGACACTGTCCAGGTGTGAGCAGGAAGATAAACCCCTGCCTGCTGTGGGTGTACCTTTTTTGACTTCTATAAGGACCTTTCCGAGGAATCAGTGACGTGGTTGAAAAATAATGGTTCAGAAAGTCCCAGGGTCCTTTCCAAGATCCACATGGAGACGGTCCTCCATGTGACGGGGGGGGGGGCTTTAATGGAAGACACTGCCCACACAGCATCAGATTTCTGCAAAACCAAGGGTCTAAAGATACTTTCTCTGACAGATTCTGTCAGCACTCCTGAAAGGAGGACCGATTGTCCACCTCTGGAGGCAGACAAGGGGTCATTTATCCCTGCACCAGAAAGCCTGTCTAGAGATTACAAAAGATTCATGGGTGCAAAAGCTTATGTCCAGAGGTTATATAATACCCTTTTCCCCAACCCACTTAACAGTAAACAAAATTCCAGATGATCCACCCAGGCAAATGAGAGCAGCAGCACTAGAAATAAAAAAGCTGCTTGAAAAAAGTCATCCGAGAGGTCACCCCAGACGAGAGAGAGTCTGGAACTTACTCAAGAATCTTTTTAGTGGCAAAGAAAACAGGACACTAGAGACCAATTTTGGATGTTTGCAATCTGACAAGTCAGTTCAGTACACCAAGTTCTGGATGGTCACGGTTCAGTCCCATTCTGCCTTTTCTTCACAAGGATGACTGGATGTGTTCAATAGATCTATAGGATGCTACTAACATATAAAAATAAACAGACAATCCAGAAGATTTCCTATGTTTCTGACTGGGAGACGGTCACTACCAGTTGAGAGCTCTGCACTTTGGTCTCACCACAGCCCCCAGAGTGTTACCAAATGCATGAGAGTAGTGGCAGCTGACTTGAGACTGCAAGGATTCTGGCTGTTTCCTTACAAGGGATTACTGGCTCATAACAACTCCAACTAGGCATTGTCTGATCAGAGCACAAGATTATGTACTAATGCTTTCACCTGCGAATTGCTGTCAATCACAACAAATCTCAACAAGAACCAACTCAAATGCTGGCATTTATCTGAGCTTTGTTCAACGCAGTATCTGTGACAACCTCCCTTCCTTTACCCATGGTACAAATCATATGATTACAGGTCAAAAAAGATCATTCAAAATTCCTCTGTTTTAGCTGGATTGATCCTTCAAGCAATTAGGGTCAGTGTCAGCTGCGATAGTTTTGGTTCCGTTAGTAAGATACCCCATGAGAAATTAATAGTGGACTCTAGCAACTCAGTAGGGTATTTGTCACCAACACTTTTCCACCCAAATCAAGATAACCTAGGCATGCAGAAATTACCTTTGGTGGATTTACTCTGATCAGATAATGCAAGGTTACCCCTTCACTCTCCCTCAGCCCAAGGCCATAGTTACCACAGACATTTCCCAGATCAGGTGGAGGGCTCTTCTTAGGAAAGACAGTCCAAGGCACATGGTCCCACAAAGAGGTCAGTAAGCATATCAGCGTCCTAGAAATGAGAGCTGTCCTCCTGGCGTTGCAGGCCTTCCAAGACGCTCTCCTCTCCAGAACCATTGCAGTGTGGTACATGAACAAACGAGGAACCAAATCTTATACTCTGTGTCGAGAAGCTTTGAGTGTGTGGTAATGGGCAATCTCATCCAGTCAATTTCTAATAGCAATGCACATTCCAGGAAAATCTCCAGTTCCAGACCTCCTGTCTTGTCCAACAGACATGATACACCCGAACATCTTATGCCTAAAATTGACTGTATGGTTTCTCCACATCCATTGATACTCAGCCCAGGCTCTCCGCCCCAGTCCTCCACATTCTTTTATCCTCCCAGAAAGCTTTAACTTGAAAAACAATTGCATAAGTAAATGGAAAATGTTTGATTGGGAGCAGCAGAATGACATTGACCCATTTACATTGCCAGTACCTAGAGTTCTTGAGTTTTTAGCTAAAATTTTTAATGAAGATGCTAGTTCTTCATCTATTAAAATACATCTTTCTGCCATTTCCAATTTTCATATTGGAGTAAATAATTCACCTTTAGCTTCTTCCAAAATTTGTAAGGCTTGTATAAGGAGTAAGGATGCCACTCATCCATGGGATTTGAATTTGGTTTTACAATGTTTGACCCAATCTCACTTTGAACCATCAGTCAAATGTGAACTAAAATTTTTAACCTGGAAGACTGTCTTTTTAGTGGCCATTACCTCTGCTAAGAAGAGTTTCAGAACTTCAACATATCTTCTAAACCTCCTTATTTGATTTTTCATAAAGATAGGGTATCTTTAAGAACCAACCCATCCTTCCTAAGGTGGTGTCAATCCAATATAACTATCAACCTCCCAGTTTTCTTTCCAAATTTCACAAACAAAGGAGAGTATATGTTGTACCTGTTGGATGCACACAGATGGCTACGTTTTTTATGTACGTAGGACAACAATTTTCAGGAAATCAGACCAATTATTTGTATCCTTTTTGAATTCAAAATTGGGCAAACCAGTTACTAAAGTGACCTTAGCCAAATGGTTAACTTGATTGTATTACCTTTGTTTAAAACAAATTAGGCTTGTCTTTGCCAAAATCACCAAAAACTCATTCCACCAGGTCTGTGGCAATGTCTACAGTATTTTTTTTCCAGATCTTCCTTGGATGATATTTGTGCATCTGCAACTTGGGCTATTCCTCATACCTCTATTATTCGTTACAAATTGGATCTGGTGTCTGGGGTAAAACAGCCTTCAGCTCAGCAGTGCTCAGGAATATCCTTACTTAGAGTCCTAGCTGTGACCCATTTGTTGAGAAATGAATTTCAGTGACAACGTCCGATTAAAAAAAGTTATATACTCACCATAACTTTTCATCAGTGTTGTCCATTTTCATTTCATTCTCGCCTTCTAGAAGTTTGACTTCTGGAAGGAGTAGAAGATACTAATGGAGCCAATGTTCCTTCATTTGAGTTCCAGATACTATTATTTCATATCCTCGTTATTTGTTAACAATTGTATAGTATAAAAGGTCAGCAAACAAGATCTGAAGTATGGTAGGGGACTAGTGCATTATGGGTAAGGGAGGAACTCGAGAGAGTGTGTTCCACGAGCAGTAGGAAGCGGCCTAGTCAGATCCAAATCAGTTTGTTGAGGAAGAATGAAAATGGATAACACAAATGGGACATTATGTTGAGTACATTACTTTTTCCCCTATGAAAACATGACAATAGGTGTCAAAACAGACAATTTCTAAATGTTTGTCTTGTGCTGTTGGCTTTTTCTTCTCAGCATAACTAGATGATGTCCACCCAATGTCAAGGTCAAATATACCAGGCTTTGGCTGCTGTTTTGTTTTTAAATACTGTTATTAAATTATCACCTAAGACACAGGCACGCATGGCATCAATAGAGAAGAAACAAAACCTGTTAACATTTTTCATATTGATGCATTATACATTACATTCACACTTTCTGTTTTAAACCATGTTTATTTACGCCAGCATTATATAAATTGCTCAGTTCCGGACTTCCCTTAAACTTCACTCTTGCTCCTTCCCACATATTCAGTTTTTAAGAAATTTGCTTCTTCCCTTTTCTAAAGATCGCATCTCTAGTTTATTCATCTCTATTGCAGTATTCATTACTTCACTATATTTGGTTCAGATTTTGATTTCCATTTTCTAGTCATTGCTTTTTTTGGTAGCTAATGGCATTACACTTAGTAAGGTCATGCTATGTATTGCCATTCCAGATCCCATGTCCCATCTCAAAAGAGTAATTTCCTTTGTTACAACTGTTTGCTACTCCAGAGGTTTTTTCCCCCAAGGTAGATAGCAAATGCCTGCAGAATAATCTGTCAAAATTTCTGAAGTCTGCTTGGGATACAAAATTAACTGTGGAAACACTTCCAAGCAATAATCCGAAACCTTCTGGACTTTGTTGCATTTTTGGAAGCCATGCAGATGCCCTCCCATTGTTACTTTTTAAATTGCTTTTTCAGTCTGTCTTCCCATTTTTTTCTACCCCCCCCCCGACTGATTCTTATAGTTATCAGTCAATACTGTATATGCTGTACTAGTTATCACTTATTTAAAATCGGGTACTGTTTTTAGACTCAACCAAAAACTCTGACAGAGCTGGTCTTTCTCTTAGCAGTCCCCTAACCCCCTTTCTTTTTGCTTCTTCTTTGATATCAATACTTAGTAGGGAAGGCAATCTTTAACCTACCGTCCAAATTTCTGCTTAGCTTCAAGCCACTGTATTACCTTTCCCTATCGAGTTATTTCCTCCCAGTATCTTGGATCCTTTGCCAGTTTTCTCCAGTAAATTCCAGCTTCCTCTTGCTTATTTTCTGTACTTTTACTTGCAGTTATCCCTATTGGCAAATTGTTCTAGTTTTTAGAATCCTTCATGCATATTAATAATCTGTATGGTTGTTGCTATTCTCCTAAAGGACCTGCATCCAAAATCTTAATCTCTCCTTATTTCTCTACCCCCCCACACACACACTTTCGTCATCATCATATCTTTTCAATTTGATTTGTAACCTTCTGCTTGCATTGTGTATATGAGCCTCAACTGCAAAAGTGTCCATTCAGATCAGGTAGGTAATCCCATGCCACCTTGTTCTCTGAGGAAGATCAAATTATCCTGCTTAACTGTTGTCGCATTCTCATCCCAAAAATATTAATTCAACTGTTTACTAATTATAATACACAGCGTCTCCTCTGGTTGTTAAAAAATATGCCTGATCTGTATATGAAATTAAAGGGAATTACTGCTTATACCTTAGTAACCATATACATAATTTGTTTGTTCCAGTTTCTCATTTTTTTGTTAGATCTTTTGTTTAATTTATCATAAGAGAATCTTTTTTAATCCATACAACTAAATACTTCATCTTATCATAAATATGGATATTGCTGAACCCCACTCATGGTGAGTATATACTTTATTGTATAACCTTTGTTTTATCTTCATTTATTTTATATCCTGAAAAGACTTGAAAGAGTCTCAAAATGCCCCACAACACTGAAATGTTCTTTCCCGGATTTATCAAGTACAAAGTAATATCTGCAAGTGAAGCTAACTTTTCCTTATTGGCCATACCAGTTATATCCTCAAGTTTGAGTACCATAATTTCTTTATTTGCTTTATATTTAGAGCAGTTGGCAAAGGACAACCAGGAATCTCTGCCTGGTTCCTTTGCTCAAACACATCTTGTCATAGAGGAACCCTTACACCTTCAGTTTTTGCCTTCAACCCTTCATATATCCTTCTTAGTAACCCTCTTATTCTGTCAGGGAATGCAAATGCTTCCATTGCCCTAGTCATTAAATCCCAGATGCCTCTGTTGAATGCTTTCTCTGCATCATGACCGTCCAACAGTATCAGCATTTTCTTACTTTCTGCTTCCCTCTGGATCATCATTGTTCTGTTAATTTTGTTGTGTTTGTCTCCCCTACACAAAACTGCAATGATCCATATCTATCAATTTTGGCAACACCATTACCATTCTCTTAGCTAGTGTAGACATAAATATTTCCAAATCGTGTTGTAAAATTGAAATGGGTCTTTGTGAAGCTGGGTCTTTATCCTCTTTAGGTAATACAGCCAACACATCCCCCATCCCTATTAAAATACTGTTCAACAAAAACTTCCAGGTCTTTATCACTTGCTTTATTCTTAAATTCCAAGCCTCTATAGGAATACAATCTGTTCCTGGAGGCTTCCCTGTTGATTTATTTAATTTCACCATTTGTATCTCATGTCTTCATGTTTTAGTTCTTAATTGTTGAGCATCTTCTTCCCCTAACATTGGCATTATTGTCTTCCGTGTTTCCATTTGTGCCTTTTCTTAATTTCCACATACCTATGTTTTCCCCAGATTCTCATAAAATTTCTGAAATATGTCTAATACCTCAATAGGATCCCTGGTTGGTTTTCTTGTCATAGATTCCTTAAGTTTGCTAACAGCCTTTTCTGTTGCCTAAGTCATTGTTGTAAACGTTTGTATGCACTGAAGCTCTGGTTATTAAAAAATAGGTGCTTAGCAGCAACTTTTCTAAACTCATGCATGTTATCCACATACTTCCTTATTTTCCCTTTAGCACTCAGCATTTTTTCTTGTTTTCTTCTGTCTGATTTCTGTTATTATGCAGTACTTTTACACTGTCAGCCCCTTTAAATAATTCACATTACTTCTTTCCCATATCTTTCTTTATTTTTTTACCCTGTTTTAAACTATATTTTCATTTTATCCCACTCGCTTGCCATCCCTTCTGGAGAAATTTCTGTCCTCCCTAAGATCTCTCAAATGCTTTCCACTACAGTGGTGTAGCTAGGAGGGGGCAATAGGGTCGGTCCACCCTGGGTGGCATTTTTGGGATGTTTACTTTAATAGTTTAATTTTTTTTTAAAAAGTTGAACGGCCCCATAGTATGACGTCTTGTTCTTCTGGTCAGGTCGCACCTCATCTGTGCGTGCGTTGTCGCACAGGCGTCCTGTTCTTCCTGTCTGCCCATATACAGAATAGCAGTGTTCATGGAATTTTGCTGTTTATTATTGCTGACCTGGAATTGTGCTTCTGCCAATGAATTCTCCTGTTTCCAAGTAAGGTCAATTTTAAATACAGTACACCACTGTTTG
This sequence comes from Protopterus annectens, assembly GCF_019279795.1. Taxonomy (NCBI): domain Eukaryota; kingdom Metazoa; phylum Chordata; order Ceratodontiformes; family Protopteridae; genus Protopterus; species Protopterus annectens. Next base: position 89,475,478 of record NC_056736.1, on the reverse strand, counting down.
TTTATTTATTTATTTATTTATTTTACATTTGTCAACAGGGAAATTCCAACTGGACTAGCTCCATTTACATGGAGGCCCGGGGAGAAAAACTCCATATTGTTAAGCATGGCCTTTTTACTCTGTTTTAGTTTGTTAGTTGGGATATTTTGTAGACAGCCTAATGTTTATGGATATCAGCTGGGTATGACAACCCTGTGTTTCCAAAGGTCAAACATTCCTCTTATGCTGTGCTGCTGATGTCATAAGAAGACAGAAACATGCATGTCCACAGCTAGAGGGGTTTGGCTTTAATAGCCTGAAATTGTCCAAAAATAGACTTAAAAATGAAAGCAAAAAAAAAAAAGTCATGGCCATTCAGAAAGGCCATTTAGCTGAAACACCCGATATCCTTAAAGGGTGATTTGCATATATCTCATGAGGCCGCTTATGCAAGAGGTCTAATGTATCACACAGTTAGAAGTCTAGATTTGCTAGATTTTTCTTTTTGTGTTTTTTAAACATAGATTTTTCTTTTAGTGTTTTTTAAACAGTTGGTTATCTGTGCGACCTTTTTACTCTCCGTTTTAGTTTGTTAGTTGGAATATTATGTAGACAGCCTAATGTTTATGGATATCAGCTAGGTATGATAACCCTGTGTTTCCAAATGTCAAACATTCCTCTCACGATGTGCTGATGATGTCATAAGATGGCAGAAACATGCATGTCTACAGCTAGAGGGGTTTGGCTTTAATGGCCTGAAATTGTCCATAGATAGACTTAAAAATTAAGCTAAAAGAAAAAGTAGTGGACATTTAGAAAGGCCATTTAGCTGAAACACCTGATATCCTTAAAGGGTGATTTGCATATATCCCATGAGACCTCTGATGCAAGATGTTTAAGGTATCACGCAGAAGTCTAGCTTTGCTAGATTTTTATTTTTATGTTTTTTAACCAGTTGGTTATATGTGTGACCTTTTTAGTCTTTGATTTACATTGTTAAGCAAGAGAAAAATATTTTTATGCAGAGTAGTACAAGTTAAACAAGAGAGAAATGTTTTTATACAGAGTAGTACAACAAACATGTATGTTATACAACAAAACAATCAGATATTCACATTAAAAATGCAATCAGACAAGACACTTCTCAGCAGTCAAAGAAGTTACAAAACAGTAGGGATTAGGAGGTGCTTACAGGCTCGGCTAATGACTGTTACAGTTTTAGTCCCATAGAGGATTACAGTGACTAACTTGGTATTGGTGAATGGATATGAGGAGGAAAATGTAGGAAATCTTAAGTTTAAGTAATGCAAGGACATAGCCAGATATTCATCAGATGTGATTAGAGGGAGTTTTTGAAGTGTGAGGTGGTGGAGGCAGTGGTCAGTGAAGGTGGAAGGCAATTCCACTTTCTGGCAATGGTGTGGGAATGTAGCGCTTTTCCTGCAGTATTGTTTGCTCTAGTGATACAGAGGAGAAATTTGTCACTAGATCGGAGAGGGTGATTTGCTGTGTAGTGGTAAGTAATTGGGTTAGTGATGGGGTTTTATCAGGGTGTTTAAGAATATTGTAGACCATAATTAGCTGGTGGTAATTAAGTAGTTGAGGTAGTTCCAGCCAATTTAGGTCCCTTAGAGCAACATAGTGATGTGTTCTAAAGCTGATGTTTTTAGCAAACTTGGCGATCTTATGTAACATGATTCTAGTTTGTCTAGATCTAGTTTTCTGATATGGGTGAAAATTTGTGCTGCATACATTAGTGTGGACAATAAGTGAGTCTGGGCTAGGGTGACTCTTGGTTGGTCTGATAAGAAAGTTTTTGAGCCTATATAATGTGCCCATTTTTTGTGAACCTTTTTTGATGGTTTGTGAGATGTGGACATTGAAGTGAAGATTGTTATCAATTTCAATGCTGAGCAGTTTGGTATGGTCAGAAGGGGAAATGTTAGTGCCATTTTTAGAGATGATGGTAAAGGAGAGGGGAGCAGGTTTTGATTTGTTAGAGGTAAATAGTAGTAATTTAGTCTTATAGGGGTTTAGGATGATTTTAATATCAGAAATCAATTTTTCTAGAGAGTTAAAGGTTTCCTGTGTGAGTTGTTGCAGAATGGCTGGAGATGGGGCTGTGCAGATTAAAGTTGAATCATCTGCATATTGAATAAGTGTAGCATGCTGGTTGAGCTATGTAGGTTATTCGTAAAGATAGAAAAGAGAAGTGGGCCCAGTATTGAGCCTTTTGGGATACCTGTGGTGGTAGGAAGTTTAGGGGACAGTGCTCCTTGCCATTGCACAGATTGTTGCCTGTCAGATAGGTAGTTTCTAAACAGTGTAAGAAATACAGTTCTTTCACAGGGTACCTAAGCTAAATGTCCACAATGGTGTTAGAAGCCTAGCAACCTTGGAATAATTGTGAGTACATCCACTGCTTCTACATGTTAAAGGGAATCAATCAAGGTGACATGGATATATTGTAATTATGTACCATGATTATATCCTATTTGTAATGCACCAGCCATAGCCCTAGGTAGGTCTAGGGCACACTGGAGAGAATATACCTCATTGCTTACCTGGAAATTTCACAGGAAGTCCTTGGGGCTATTGTTGGGGATATGGATTTCTGTTCTGCCTTGCTCAGATTGCTACCAGTGTGACCATGCCCAGGGCGAGAGATTTAGGAAAATGTACGTATTGATTGGTGAATGAATGATTGCCTGAAATGAGAGATGGATTCCAGATATAACTCATTTTAAATACAACTACTAAAGAGCTGTAAAGAAGGATACAAGAGCACCACGTCTCAGTCTTTTTAACTTACTGAATAAGTCTGTAGTGGCTATAATCATAGTAATACTTACCATTCATATACATGCCAAATTTCATTGTATAATTTGTTCCTTAGAGTATTTCTTATAAAGTGACAACATGCTGCATCCATAATCTAATCTAGCAGTTACTGAAAAAACACTACGCAATTTAGTGTTTTGGTTGTCTAGACCTTACACATTTTAACAAGCAATATGTTGGCCTTAACATTTGTTTGCAAATCACATGTGATGAGAGAAGATGAAGCACTTGTGTTACTATACTTAAAAGTAGTTTATTTCTACTGTGCCAATCTTTCATGCAGTGCTATATTTAGCTATTCCAGAGTGTAATATGCTCACCCTTTACACACTGATTCTTATTTAACTTTTAAAAGACAAGAAAGCTATGCAATATAAGTTTAGTCAACCCCTTTATATCGTGTTCATTATTTATTTTCTGCCAAGCTTTATATCACCCAGTCATATCAAAATCAAACTAGTTTTAATCTCAGGCCTGTCTAGCCTAGACTTGCCACAGAACCAGTGACATAGCTAGGGGGGACAGTCATGAATGCACCTGTTTCTAATTAGGGTAGGGGAATTTTGCTGTTGCCAAGTAAGGTGTGTGTGTGTGTGTGTGTGTGTGTGTGTGTGTGTGTGTGTAACAAATTCACATTTTGCCAAGTAAGGTGTGAGTGTGTGTGTGTAACAAATTCACCTGTTTCCAAGTAAGGTGTGTGTGTGTGTGTGTGTGTGTGTGTGTGTGTGTGTATAACAAATTCACCTGTTTCCAAGTAAGGTGTGTGTGTGTGTGTCTGTGCACGTGCATGTGTGTAAAATAACCCAGTTATGTATACCTGGTGGTTAGTGTTACTTAGGCTCAAACCCTGTACCTTAGGTACAAGAAAAATGAACCTGAATCCTCTACTCTTACCACTTGTGATTCAAGGAGTTGAGTTCATAACTGTCAACTTTCCAGATTTTCACAGAATCTCTGGAATGTTTGGCTCATACTTTTGGTCTGTTGCACTTAAAATTTATGTTTTTTTGGCAAATCTGTGAAAACTGAATTCACTAAATAAATATAGCCATTTAAGTTTCAGTCTTCCTGTCATTCAGGAGACACATGGTAACACAAAATATTTTATTCTAGCAACTTTCTAAGATTATACAAGTGATATTTAAAATGTGTCCCTGGTTTTAGACCTTTGTCCCCCCACCAATAAATGTTGGCTTTATCCAGATTACTTTGCTACAAAGTTGAGAGAGATAGTTGAGTGTCAAGTGGATTTTACAAAGAGCTGAGAGCTTCAGGGGAAGAGAAATTTAGTGCTGCTTATGCCAGATTTGTTTGCATTGTTAGTAGCACAACAGACAGTATACTTGCTTTTGATGCAGAAGGCTGTGGGTTATACTCCCACACTATGTAGATGGATTGCTGATACTGTACTGTGTTGTACTTTAAAGGTGGTGGATGCTGCAATTTTTAGAATGTCCTCTGGAGGAGATACCTAGTAACTATGAACATGTTATCAGTTTGCCATCCATTTCCTATTGCAATATTACTAGCTTATTTTATTTATTTATTTAATGTAACATAGGCAATTTATTCCCCAAGGGCAACAGGCACTTTATTTGTAGACAAAACAGTGAAATATAAAGTTGTTTCCTAGCAGCAACCTCTTCATTAGTTACAGATCTCTTTAATGTGAAATTATTTAGATGGATTTTACTTCTGCAGAGATTGTGCATATTTACTGATATTGGTGGATTGTAATGACAGAAGTTTGAGTAGACTTTTATGATGGAAATGTTCTGAATTGGGCAGTTTTGTCATTTTTGGTTTATACATTTTGTTTCATTTCTTACTGGAAAAATGTTCAAAACAAATTTAAAGCATGCTTTAACAAGTGTGCTGTATTATACAAGGAATATAATTTAATACAATCAAGAGGGTGAATCAAAGGAACACATGTATGTTTGCATGGTCCTAAAATATGTGTGCAAGGGGCCTATGATTTGAAAACAGCCCAAAGGTAAACTTTGTCCGCCACTGGCCAGATGCATTTTCTTTGAATGTGGGTTTCAGTGCTGTTTCAATCAGTGTGAGTTTCAAGGGCAAACAATTTTTAATGCTAAGTCTGTTTTCATTGCGAGACTGATAGACATCTGCTAAACAAAGCTATACAGTGTTTGTGCTATAAAATTTTAAATAAAAGTTTTAAATGAAATCCAAATAATCATTGTAGAAGTAAAGTATAAAGCAATATGCGCATTACAGTGTTTATAGTAAATGGGGAGAAATAGCCTAGTAATGGGACACTGGAATGGCTGAATGGGGAGCTGTGTATGGGGTGGCCCTATTTGACCATGAATTTGTAAGGGGAAGAGGGGGGACCTAACTCAGACAACCCAGTGTGGTACAAACTCTAGCTACGTTACTGTTCCACTACCCATTCCTTAAATGCCTCTCTTTAACAAGCAGAAAGTGAACAGTGTCTCATTTTTACTCCATTACCCTGCTTCTTTACCTTTGTTTTAATTAGTGCATCAACTGAAATAGTGTATGGATATTTGCTCAGAGCTTTCAATTAAATGCTCATACTCTTGTGAACTGTAAATTTTATCCAGTCTAGCATAGTTATTTTACCTCGCAGAATAATATGTAAATTATGTCCAAGTCTGTATTACTGAAATCACATCTTCCAAGCCAAATATTATCATACATTACTTCAGAAATCTCCCTTAGTTTGTTTTTTTTTCTTTTCTCAACCTCCCCATACATCCCTCTATTGCAAATCAAGTTACAGTCTCCACCCATAAGTAATAATCTCTGCTGGAAGCTGGTTATTTCGCCCTAATTTTTTAAACCTCATGACGTCAGTTTTTGGTGGAATGTAAAATACATGCTGGCATATGCTTCCTCAACTGCCAACAATCCCTTACTATCACATATCTACCATTATTGTCTTTTCCACTCTCCTGTCACTATTAGAGCCCCTGTAACAGTTAGTATTATTACTCTAATTTTCATTTGACTTTGATATTCAGCTAAATGTCCATATGGAAATCCTTTATTTTTGAAAAAGTAGCGTGCACATTTCTTTCCTGATGTGCCTAATGCAACATTGCTATTTGCACCCTGTATTTCTTAATATCATTAATTACTTTTTTTTCTGTGCATGTAAGACATTTACATTCCATCATAGGATCATAAGAAGTTACTAGGCAATTGGCTCTGAGGCCCTTACAAGCCTAGTCAAGAATTAGCCCATGTTCTGACAAGTCCATGATAATATGGACACAGTAACCATTGCAATACAAAGCTATTGCTCCCAGCTAATGCACATATGACAGTTCTTTTTAATGTGTATTTCTAGATTTTGGATTACATGAGCATATTCATATTTGGCAGGCTGATATTTTAGCAGTTGCTTCTTCTCATCTCCATTTTTCACATACATACATAACATTTTTCAAGCAGAAAATTATTTAGAGCCACCACTCCTTTTTAACTTAAAACAAGCACAAAAAAGCTATGTACTTTTTAGTACATGAAGTTCTCTCTGCAAATAGGAGCATTTGCTCCAAATTGACAGCTGCACCCACATGCACTACTTCATCTTAAATTAAGGTTGCTCGTGCTAATGCTCATTTACAGCCTGTGTTCCCAGTTACATTGATTGTAGTCCATTCTTTTAACTTTTCGCCTCCCAGATGTGATATACAGCCTGCATGCTTCCAGTAAACATTACATTTTAGTGCTAACAAAAAGTACACTAGCTTTCTTTAAATAAGTAAAATAAATTGTGCACTTTTCTATCAAATGCATTAAGATATAAAGACTGCAATGGAGGTTACTACTATGTTTTAACACCTTTATCAAATTATCACTCAAGACATAGGCAGACATTAACAGAAAAAAACATATTAGCATTTCTCCATGTACATACATTACATATCACATATACTTTCTTTAAAGCACTGCCATCAGTCCAACATTACAAGGATTGCTCAATCCCTGCCTTCCCTTAAACCTCACTCCTCCTGAATATTATTTTGCATGTATTGTTCCCATAATTTCCGTTTAAGTTTACATAATTTATTCCTTCCTTTTTCTAAAGGTCCTTTTTCCATTTTTCCCACTTTTTTATAACTCATCAAATACAGTTGGTTTAGATTTTGATTTCGTTTTTGAGAACAAGCAGAATAAAACTTAACAAGGCCTTACTGTGTCTAGACAATTCAGATCATGTGCTCCAGTTCAAAAGAATCCTTTCCTTAGTTACAGCCATGTGCTCATCCAATAATTCTGACAGAGTACTCTGTATGGAATGCTAACTTAATACACTTCCAAAACATATGTTCCCTTTTACATCTTTCTCCCCCCATCACACCTCCAACATTTGCTATATACCTGAGGAAATATACTTAGAAGTGTGCTGGGGTAGTAAAATATATTTGCAAACACTTCCAAGCAAAAATCCTAAATTGTCTGAACTTTGCAGACTTGTGAGCTATACATATGACCTCCTATTGTTACCTTTTAAATTGCCTTTCCAGTCTCTCTTCCCAGTCTTTTCTAACCTAACCTCCTCTGGTTGATTCTTATAGTTAGCATGAAATATTTTGTATGCCCTACTAGTTATCCATTTTTAACAGCAGCCTCTGTTCTAGATTAAACTGAAAACTCAATCAGAGCTGGTCTTTCACTTAGGTTTCCCACATCCCTTTTTATTTGCCTGTACTCCAGTCTCATTCCCTGGTAGAGAAGATAGTCTCTAGTCTCCAGTCCAAACATCATGTTGGCCTCATCCTATTGTTGTTACCTTTCCCCTTCTAGTTATTTGTTCCCAATACCATGGTTCCTTTGTCAGTTTTCTCCAGTAAATTCCAGCTCTCCTCTTGCCTATTTTCTCTATCCTTACATGCAGTTATTCCTGTCAGCAAAATTATTTCTCCATTTTCATGTTGGAAGACTTTCTGCTATTGTATGAATATAATATTCTATATGATTGTTGTTATTCTCCTTGATGATCTGCACCCAAATCTTACTCTCTCCTTTTTCTTGACCGTACCTCCACTTCATAGGTTCATAGGTTCATACTAGGCTATCTGCCCTGGGGCAATTATAAGCCTAGCCCGATTCTGTATGGCTTACGCCACCCCTTGATTTGAGTATACTGTGCCCTTTTTAAGGTTTAGTTTACTGTGCCTCTGTCTAATAGTGACACGGGAGTAATCCCTGGGACAAACCTACGATCCCCCATCCACTTATCGAGATTCTTCTTGAAGAGATTCAGTGAGGTGCTCTGCCTCACATGCACTGGAATTCTGTTCCAGAGCGAAGGGAGCCCCTCTGGGTTATGAACCTGTCCCTCCAGCAAGTTCTATTTATTTCTGTGCTGAGGTTCAAGTCCCTCGAGCGTGTGGCTCTAAGGGATTTAGATTTACTGAGGTGGAGCATGTCCATTAATTCTGCATTTGACATAGCTTTGTATGTCAGACATAGATTGCCTCGAAGTAGGCGGTATGCAACTGAGTAGAGCTGGAGTTTTTTTTAACCGAGCAACATATGGCATCTGTTTGAGACCCTTGATCCTCTTGGTGAGATACTTTTGGGGTCTTTCTAATTGCTGCAGGTGTCGGGTAAGGTACATCCCAAAAGGGGCATTGTATTCTATGATGGGCCTGATGAGGGATAAATAAAGGGGCACGATTACCTCACTTGATCTAGATGTGAAACCCTTCGTGATGAGGTGGGCTATGTAGAAGGTCTTTCTAACCACTTTGGCAATGTGGTTTTCAAAGGAGAGATTGCTATCAACTTGTGTCCCCAGGTCCCTAATAACTTTCTCTGTACTTAATGGGTTTCCGCCTATGTGGTAATTTGTGGGCACATTGTTTTTGCCAAAGGGTATGACTATACATTTTTTGGCATTTAGTTTTAAACCATGGCACTGGCACCAGTTATCTGTCTCTGTGTGACCTTTTTGAAGGATGTTTGTGTCAGCTGGAGAGTTGATTATAGCACCCAGTTTGCAGTCATCTGCGAACTTGGTGAGCCATAGTCCTTCCACGTTTGCCTGTACCTCGGAAAAGTATATACCGAACAAGAGTGGTCCCAGGACAGAACCCTGTGGGAAAAGTTGATCATTCCAATAGAAGGCGGTTATCCCTTTAAACATAGAATTACAACTTACTGCTTATATATGTACTTGAGTCTTAACAGTGTAGCTGTAAAATATCCATTCAAGTCAGGTAATCCTTAATAACCGCCTTCTATTGGAGTGTTCAACTTTTCCCACTTAACTCTTAACCTCTTCCAATCCCAGGTAAATTCCTTCAACTCTTTAAACTAAAGAGTAAAAAAAAGTCACATAGACAACAATTAGTAAAATCCACAAGAAAAAATAGCCAAGCTAGGGTTTCCACTGTGTGATACCTTAAATCTCCTATAATAGAGACCCATGGGATATATGCAGATGACCCATAAAAGACATCAAGTGTTTCAGCTATATGGCTTCTGAATGTCCATGACTTTTTTTTTTTAAGTCTTTGTGGATGCATACATGCTGCCAAACCCCACTAGCTGTGGACATGTATGTTTTGGCCTTGTTATGACCTTGTCAGCACAGCATAAGTGGAGTGTTTGGCTGTACTTCAGAAGCACAGGGTCTTTACACCCAGTTGATGACTGTAACCATTAATGTGTCTGCAAAATGCATGTCCACAGCTTGTGGGATTTGGCTTTAGTGGCCTGAATGCATCCACAAAGCCGTAAAACAAAAAAAAGTAAAAGGTCATGGACATTCAGAAGCCATTGTAGCTGAAACACTTTGATCTCCTTAAGGGGTTATTTGCATAGATCCTGTGGGCCTCTATTACAGGAGATTTAAGGTATCACACAGTGAAAATTCTAGATTGGCTAGGTTTTTTTGTAGTTTTTACTGAGTGGTTTGGCTGTGTGACCTTTTTACTCTTTAGTTTGAATGATAGTTGGAATATTTTACAGACACCTTATTGGATATGGACATCAGAAACACTGAAACATGCATGTCCACAGCTAGTGGGATTTGGCTTTAGTGGCCTGAATGTATTCGAAAGACTTAAGAAAGAAAAAAAAACTCATGGACATTTAGAAGCCATATAGCCAAAACACCTGATGTTCTTAAGGGGTCATTTGCATATATCCCATGAACATCTATTATAGGAGGTTTAAGGTATCACACAGTGAAAACTCTAGCTTGGCTAGCTTTTTTCTTGTTTTTCCTTCAACTATTTATTATTGTCCAGAACTTCTCCTGTGGTTGATAAAAATATGACTAACCTGTATATAAAACTAAAGGATGAAAAACATTTTCACTTACTATCTATCCATATCCATAAACAAGACCTTCCAGTATCTCAGGTTTTGTACTGTATTTTGTTTAATCTCTTCCCACATATTCTTAACTGCTTTAACAGAAGCCTTTTTGAGGCATTCTCCTAAATACTTCATTTTATTGTGTCCTGATAAATATGGGTATTGCTAAACCAATTCACATTTTAATTATTGTCTCTGATCCTGTTTACATCCTACTAATTAGCTTTATTATGTCAGAAAATGCAAATGTTTCCATTGCCATGTTCATAAAATTCCAGCTTGCTGTTAAATGCTTTCTCAACTTCAAGACCAGCCAACAAAAGATATATAATTTGTAGCTACAGACTTGCTTTAGCTGCATTAATCTTATATCCCAAGAGACTTGTAACTGTCTCAAAATGTTACACAATACTGAAATGTATTTTTCTTGATTTATGTGATACAAAATAATATTTGCAAATGAAGCCAAATTTTCTTGATTACCATACCAATTGTATCTATGAATTTAAGTCTCTTATTTTTTTTACCAGTTGCACTAAATGTAAAGCAAATAAATGGAAAAGAGGACACCTCTGCTTGCTTCATCTGTTCAAACGCAGCTTAGAAGAGGAAGCCTCACACTTTAATTTCTGCCTTTGGTCCTTCATATATCCCCCTAATTAACCCTATTATTGTATCAGAAAATGCAAATGCTTCCATTGCCCTATTCTTAAAATCTTAATTTGCTCTGTTGAATGTTTTCTCTGCATCCAGACCCACCAGCAACAATGATATTTTTTTACAGTCTTATTCCACCTAGATCGTCATTGTTCTATTAATGTTGTAAAGTGTTTGCCCCCCTTCCACAAAATCCCATTGATCTATATTTATTAATATTGGCAACACCTTTGCTATTCATCATTGTTTAAAATTGAAATAGGCCTATATGAAGCTAGATCTGATTGGTCTTTACCATCTTTCTTCCAGGATATTAATACTTCCTAACAAAACCTTCCAGATTTTTATCACTTTCTTCCCTTCTAGCTTCCAAATTTCCACAGGAATACCATCTGGTACAGGAAACTTTCCTGCAGATTGATTGTACGTCACTGTTTTTATTTAATTTCCTCCTATCTTAACTGTTAATTGTTGAGCTTCATCTACCTCTAACCTTGGCATACTTAAGTCTTCCAGAAATACTTCCATTTCTCCTTTTTCTTGATTTCTGCATTTCTATGCTATATACAAATTTTCATAACATTTTCTAAATATCTCTAATACCTCTATGGGATCTGTAGTTATTTTTCTTGTTAAAGGCTCTGTGTATTTAGCAACAACCCTTTGTAGTTTCTGATGTTCTTTGTGTTTCACTGTTGCAGTCATCACATTTGGGTTATTCCTGCTCAGTCGGTCCTAATACCAGAGGCTTAGTATTTCTGCATCAGTTGCCGTCGCTCCAGGACTGATGTTAGGTCGGCAGTAGTATAAAATAAGGCAGCCGACGCCATTACATTAGTCTTTTTTGCCGAGGAGCCTGAAGCAGAAGCAGTTCACATGAGTGCCGGTTGTCCGCTACCTGAGTTTTCATTTTCCTAATTGAAGTTGAAGTCTTCTAAAGCTAAGTACCCCGTTGGGGATTCTTTTTCTTGCTCTAACCAATGTCAGAAAAAGTTAACAATTGTCTCGTCTGTGAAAAGCAAATACCACACCAAGACTTTCATTCTTACTGCGTCACTTGCTTAGGCCCAGACCACGATGTCCCCCGCTGTCGTTTTTGTGCTTTGTTCAATGCCAGAACTATACGTCATTGGGCCCTTCTTGTAGCTAGATATTTTCGCTCTCAGTCCTTGAATTCTGATATGGCTTTGATAAGCCATCACACAGCAGATCTTCCAAAAAAACATAAGGTTAAAGGCAGAGACAGACCGCACAGGTCCAGACCTACCGACGACGTTTCCTTTAAGCTAGTCGTCAGTTCTCCGGTCCTCAGTGAGGTGCTTTCACAGCCCCTGATGCCTGCTTCTGTGGATTCACAGGCCGCTATCGAGACCCTTTCAGAGTCCAGTATGCCGCGAGACTCTAGAAAGACTAAGAATCTTGCGGATGTCTCTACCTTGGATGGGTCCAGAGCCGCTGAACAGGCACCAGCTTCTGAGGAAGTACTTCACACTATCAATTCGCGACACAGACGAATGACTTCTTTCGTGTCTACTGTTCTTTCGAAAACTGCAGAGTTTCTAAGGCCCAGGGTACGAACCACACCCAAGAAACTGACGACCCAATCTCAGGCACCTGCTCCCTTGCCTCAGTTTCAAATGCTTAAAATGGCAGAAGACCTTATAATGCTGATCAGGGAAAGCCAAGCTACCCCTTCCAAAAGAAAGAGATTTGTCCCCAGTAGTTTTATCTGAACAGGAGTCCGATGACTCTGAGGCATCTGAATATGAAAACATGCAACCCCTCTCTGCTTATTAGGATTCTGATGCAGAGAAATCCATTCCTTCAGCCTCTCCACCCGAGGATTTTCCTTTGGGGAAACCCTACATACTTTAAGGGAGCATTTCCAATGGGACTGTCAGGACTACCCCCAGTCTAAAAAGAGACTCAGGGAATTCTTAGATCTTCCACAACACAGACTTCTGGCCATTCCTCCTGTCCTAGATGTTGTGGATGATGTTTTCATGGAATCTAGTTTGACTGCTGACACTCTCCCTCCTGCTCCCAGGAAACCTAACAGGTACTGTAGAGTCCCTGACTCTCACATATTTCTTTTCAAAAATCCTACTGCTGACCCTGAGGTTATTTCTCAAGGACCTAAAGGAATTAAAGCAACTTTTGCTAAGAATCCCACCCCTCAAATAGGGATTCCCATACATTAGACAGATGGGGTAAAAAAGTATACACCTCTGCTACTCTTGCTATTAGAGCACTAAATTGTCAGTTCCATATGGTAAAATTTCAGCAACATACCATGGAACTCCTCAAACAAAAAATATAATATTTTCCTGCTTGTGCAGAAAGTTGCAAGAGTTAATGCATTGTGCAAGTCAAGTAACTAAGCATACCTTACAATGTGGTTTTGGCACCCTAGAAGCATCTTGCAGGGCAGCAGTCACTGGTTCTGTCCTTAGAAGGGATGCTTGGCTTAAGGAACAGCCCTTGCCAGACCATGTAAAATCCAAATTATTGGATGCACCCTTGCACAAAGACAACTTATTTGGCACCAAGGCAGAGGAAGTCTTAAAAAAAGATGGAAGGAAAAGCTAAATCAATGCAGACAGTTAAGGACTTCTGCAGGTCCAGCCACTCAGGTTCAGTAGGTATTGCCCCCTCCAGGTCAGCTCAGCCCAGATCACGGGAAAGCAGGCCCCCCAGACAGCAGCCCCAGGGAATGCTGAGATCTAAGCAATGGAGTTCCTCCTCTTCAAAACCAGGGAGTGCTAAGCCACCCCCTCATGGTAAGAACTCACAATGACTCTCCACTTCCACCCCTCCTTCTGCCCACCTGCACTTTCCTGCACCTAAGGAGGAAAACTCTCCTTTCACACAAGCACCTGGGCCACCATTACCAAAGACCGCTGGGTCCTCAACATACTATCCCAGGTCTTCAAAATTTATTTCCACACTCTACCAACCCCATAAGCTTTCCCTGATCTTCCCCTTAACCAGTGGGCAGACCAACCCCATAAGCGTTCCCAGATCTTCCCCTTAACCAGTGGGCAGAGGCCAAAAAGCAAGTCCTTTCCCTGCTCTCTATGAGGGCAATAGAGCACGTTCCTGCAGAACAGATAGGCCAAGGTTTCTACTCCAGACTCTTCCTGGTACCCAGAAAAGAGGGCACATGGCACCCCATCCTCGATCTATTCATTCTAAACACCTTTCTCCTGATCCCAAAATTCAAAATGCTCACCCTCCAGCAACTACTACCTATGCTGTCCAAAGATACTTGGTTAGCCACCCTAGACCTAAAAGAGGCCTACCTACACATCCCAATCAGGGAATCATGCAGGAAATATCTACATTTCAGGGCAATATCATTGATCCACTGCTCCCAGAGTTTTCACAAAATGTTTGGCTCCCGCCATTGCTATTTTCAGGCAAAGAAATATTCAAATTTACCCATACTTAGATGACTGCCTAATTCAGGCAGACAGTCAGGAAAAGGTGCTCAAGCACCTGGCCTTTGTAAAGGATCTACTGAGCTCCCTAGGGTATACTATCAATGAAAAGAAATCCAAACTAAGTACCCACCCAAAAAATTATATTCCTGGGAGCAAGCCTGGACACAACATCCCAGATGGCATTCCTTACACCAGAAAAGCAAACCTACCTAACAGCCTATTTCTTTCAACGAGCCACCAGACCCCACTTATCCGCATGGAAAATCCTGCAAGCTCTGGAGTTCATGGCTTCTTGCATTCTACTCATTCTATATGCCAGACTGCATATGAGGAAACTACAGTGAAACCTAAAAAGCCTTTGGTGTCAACACTCTCAAGACCTGAAAACTCTTATACCAATGATACCTTGTTTAAGGAAAGATTTTTTTGGTGGGCAGCAGCATGCTACCACAACAAGGGACTACCCTTCTCTCAACCCCACGCCGCCCAGACCCTCACCACAGACGCATCAAACTATGCCTGGGGTGCACACCTGGATGACAGGTGCATACAGGGCCAATGGAGCCCACATTAAATACCTCTACACATCAACCAAAAAGAGGTGTTAGCTGTCCAGCAGGCACTGACAGCTTTCAGACCCCTCCTCTCTCCGGAGGCTCTAATGATCAAAACAGACACCACCACTGTGATGTGGTGTATCAACAAGCAGGGAGGGGCTCACTCGTATTCTCTGTGCAGGCTCGCCATAACCCTTTGGCACACGGCCTCAGCCGTTCAACTACACCTGTTAGCACAATTCCTGCCAGGTTCTCTAAACTCTCTGGCAGACCACTTAAGCAGAAATCGTCTGGACCCAAACAAGTGACAGCTAGACCAAAGAACCTTCACCCTTGTAACTCAGAAATGGGGCACTCCGAAGGTCTACCTCTTTGCTTCCCGCTCCAACCATCAGCTCAGCAAGGTCTGCACCAGGGTGCCTCACTGCAAGGCCTAAAAAGTGGATGCTGTATCCTTCCAGTGGGTCAACCTCTCTGTCTGTGCATTTCCCCCACTACCGCTCATTACAAGGATACTGCTCAAAATAAAGGAGGAAAAACGGAGGACAATCCTGATTGCCCCAGATTGGCCATGCCAGCACTGACACCCACTGCTGCACTGCTTGTCACCTCTGCCACCATGGCATCTCCCTCAGATCCCACCACTCCTGGAGAGAGAATTCATGCATCCCCAATTGTAGACCCTCAATCTGGCAGCCTGGCTTATTCCCTGACCACTGCACAAACTGCCAATCTCAGCAAACCGGTTGTAGATGTTATATGTGAGGCCAGATGCCCTAGCACTAGAAAGTCTTATGCTGACAAATGGAAAAGGTTTTGCACCTGGATCCAGTCTAAGGGAGCCGGGAAGGCACAGCCCTCCCTACCTCTCATCCTGGATTACCTTGCTGACCTACTACACAGAGGTGTAGCCTTTTCTTCTATTAAAATTCATGCCTCAGCTATCTCTGCTCATTTCAGCACAGAGCCACCTCTTTTCTCACACCCTCTCATCAAACAGTTCCTAAGAGGGGCTAACAACCTGAGGCCACCCAGAAGAGCACCTACCTCAGCTTGGGACCTAAACTTTGTGTTGGAAAAGCTCACCCTGCCCCTTTGAATCAGCAGCTTCAGCAGAGTTAGTTTCTCTCATGGAAGACAGCCTTCCTTCTTGCCATCACTTCAGCAAGAGGAGTATCCAAGCTACAAGCACTAATGGCGGTAGAGCCCTTCATCATTTTCCATGCTGACAGGGTCTCCCCCAGAACTAACCCATCCTTCATGCCAAAAGTGGTGTCCATTGTGGCTCTCAACCAATCCATTCATTTTCAATCCACCATTTTCCCTAACCCAAAAAACAAGTGGAAAAGGATACTGCACTCTCTAGATGTGGACAGACAGCTCAGATTCTATCTAGACAGGACTAAATCATTTAGAAAGACTGATCAGTTGTTTGCTTTGCTGCTGGAACAATGTGCAAAGCCATATCCAAACAAACCATTTCCAAATGGATAGCACACTGCATCCATTTCTGCTGCAAGCAACACGGGAAACCTCCCCCTAAGGGGGTCAGGACACATTCTACCAGAGCAACCTCCACTTCTGCAGCTTTCCTCAGAGGGGTCCCCACCAGTGACATCCTGGAGGCTGCATTATGGACATCAGTTCATACTTTCACCAAGCATTACCACCTGCCTATCTTCTCCAAATCCAGGGCAGGCTTTGCCGCTGCAGTCTTGCAGGGCATCCTAGCCAGCCTCCAGTCTTCTTGACTGCCTCCACCCTTTTCTTCAGCTTTGGGAATCAACCCAAATGTGATGATTCCAACAATGAAACACAAAGAGCATAGTACAGTTGTGTACACTTACCATAAATGTAGATGTTCGAGTGTATTCACTGTTGCAGTCCTGGTTTCCCTCCCTCCATCCCCCTTGTGTCTCTCTCTCTCTCTCTCTCTCCTTACAAGGAATTTTTGGTATTTACTTTCTACTGGTGGTGTTCTACCACCATAACCTAGCTCCCTCTTGGGGACTCCTGACAGTTAGGGCAAGAAAAACTGATGTAATGGCGTCGGCTGCCTTATTTTATTACTACTGACCACCTGACGTCAGCCTTGGAGCGATGGTAACTGACGCAGAAATACTAAGCCTCTGGTATTGGGGCCGACTGAGGGCTACCCTGGCAGGGATAACCCAAATGTGATGACTGCAACAGTGAATACACTCGCATATCTATATTTATGGTAAGTGTACACAACTGTACTTTGCCTAAGCTGTCATGCTAAAAGTTTTTGTTCTCTGGAGATATCTTTCTAAACTCTTGCATATTATCTAGATAATCTCTTATTTTCTTCTTAGCACTCTGCATTTGTGTTTCTTGTTCTGTGAGATTCTCCTTATTCTACAATACTTTTAATATTTGCCGCCCCTCTGAATAATGCTTATTTCTTAACCCTGTTTCCTTTTCTTTTATTTCTACGCTATTTTTTAGACTTCACTTTCATTTTATCCCACTCGCCAGCTATTACTTTTGAAAAAAATCCATTTCCCTTACCCATTCCTTAAATTCTGCTCTTTTTAATAGATAGATGGGGAAAGCATCATGTCCCGTTTTTACTTCATTAACCTGCATTTTTATCTTATTGTTTTGTCAGTGCATGATCTAAAATAGTTATTGGATGTGTGACAAAGATTTCAATTAAATGCACATGTTCCTGTAAAATATAATTTCTATCCAGTCTGGCCTGGTTATTGTACCTTGGGGAATAATATGCAAACTCTCCTAAAGTTCCTACTACTGAATTCACGTCTTCATACCAAATATTTTCATAAATTTCTTCAGATATTAATTGTTCAAGTAGAACCACCCTCTGTCCACCCCCCTGTATATGTTATATTGTATGCCAGGGTGCAGATTTTTCCCCTTTTCCTCTCTCCTAGGATGTACTTAGCTTGCAGGACTGTAGCCCAACCTTACTTTGAGGCAAGAAAGCTTTGAAGGTTTGTCACCATAACCACTGGCTTTATACCACTCTATCTGAGCTGTTTAGTAGTTAGGATTCATGGAAAGTGGCTGCTTTTATTTATTCTTGGTAGGATGTGACCCATGTAGTTTAGGTACTGCATCAGTGATCTATATGAACATCTACTGTTTTGGTAAATTTGTTTACACATAGTTTTTCATATTCTTAGTCACTCCCAGTTGTCCACAAAATTAACAGCTCTCAATCCCTTGATGTGAAGTTATTGAATCTCGCCATTTATTCTCACTGATGGGTTCGGAGCCGATCCTCGGCTCCGACACGGCCGATAGCAAAGCTCAAGGTTTGCCAGTAGCTCGAGACCAAGCCCCTTATCCCACAATGCACTGCTGGAATTACCTCAGATCTAGTTTGCCGCGGCAAGAGAAATCTCGGTGATCCAGCTAGCTCGGACCACCATTTGTGATAAAAAAACAGCAAGTTGTGATAAAAAAAACTTTCTTTTTGTTTTAGATATTTTCATATAGATAGTTGTGTGTTAATGTTTAAAAATTTGATAATAGAATCTATAGATCTGAAGTAGGATATTCATTTGTCTGCAACCTGTGGGGTTATGGATCCGATATCGGATCCGAACCGGCATGGTTTTCCAGCTATGGATCCAAGCTCTCAGCTCCTCCCCTCACCCATAATGCCCTGCTCTACCCTCATGACCTCAGATCTTGTTTGCCGCGCTGGTAACTGGATGTGGGTACATAGCTCTCAGCTAAGTGAACTCTTTTCTTGTTTAAAAATAGAAAATTTTTTGATTCTTTGACTAAATTTGTGTGAAAGTATTAGGTTTCCCTTTAATATAGACTATTTTGAGTTTATTTTAAGTTAAAGTAAATAATTTTTATTCCCTCCCCTCGCTGTTGCGTAGAGTGTGTGTGTAGGCCTGTGTGTTTTTGTTGTTTAAGTTACTTTCTGTAACTTTAGGTATTATAGATTATGGCTGACCAGCCTAAATCTATATTTTAAATGCTCGAGTGTGGCCATAAGCTCTCACCGCTGATGGCCACACTCGTGTGTTAGTGTCTTGGGGTTGAACACCTCACATCTGGTTGTTCCATTTGTGCAGGGTTCAACCCCAGGGCACTGAGGAGCGGAGGTCCAAGCTAGTCTTGGCGGGTCTTTTACCGCCGGACTCGCCCGCCTCCGCTCCTTCGGGATTACTGTACCTGCAGTTGTTCCCCTGTGGCACCCCTCCTGCTCCTGGGACTCAAACTCCCGCTTCTGGAGAGGAGAGGGATGCTGCTAAAGGACCGGAGGAGAAGCACCTGCGGCGGGCCGAGACCTCTGTTTCGCCCCGCCAGCCAAGCGGCTTCTCCCGGCTCCTGTCGTTCGGTCTCCTCCTTCTCGGCTCTGGTCCCCTGTGTGCTTCTCACCGGTCCTGAGGAGGAGGAGACCCGATCTCCGAGGCTATCGAGCAGGCACTCCAGGCCTACCTCGGTAGCCTCTTCGAGATCTACCCATAGCCTTTCTGATGCTGATCTGGACCGGATGATGAGAAGGTTCATCCAGGCCCAGATGCAGATGGGAGTGCTCTTGCCTCCCCTCGGGAGCTCAACACCCTTTTTAAGCCTATTGCTCCTTCTCCGACCCGCTATCCGGGTTCGGAGCAACTGAGCCGAGCAGCCGGGCCGGGGAAGGTCGGAGCCGATAGTACTTGGTACCGGATCCGACCCTGCCTCGAGTGCGTCGGACCCGATCTCGGAGCCTGGATCCGAGCCGGATCCGGGGATCAGTGCTCCTTCGGCGCCGTCTGTGTCGGAGCGCACTGTCCCTTCGGATCCGAGTGCGGCGCCGGCTCCGATCCACTCTTCGGATCCGAGGGGAGCCGATTGTCGGATCCTTTGGTCGAGGTCGGCTCCTTCGGCCTTTGATGTAGTGGAGAGGGCTCTGTTGAGGGTCTCCGGACCCCGCACTTGCTTCGCTCCGTCCCGCTCCTCTGCACTGGGCCAGGCTTCCACCATCCGGCCCCTGGGACAGCCCGTTTCTGTGCCCCAAGTTGCTCCTATGGAGCAAATTGCTGCTTGAGGACTCCTCTGACAGCCCCCAGAGGAGGCCCCGCAAGCATACGTGCAAAAGGAGGCACATTGACTCCCGAGTCTCTCACAGAAGACACGGACTTGGAGGAAGGAAGGCTCCCCACGGTCACCCCCCGAGGATGTCTCCTTTGGAGACATCATGGAAATGCTCCGTATAAGGGGGGGTGGTCTGCCCCCAAGTCTTCCTCGGACGAGTCCGTGTTCTTGGAGGCATTTGAAGCGGGCCCGTCTACCTCTTCGGTGTCCCCTGCCGACCCCTGGTGGACCTTATTACCACCAGGGCGTGGAAGGAACCGGACACCGTGGAGCCAATTCCCAAAGACCGGATAGGATCCTTAGTCCGCCTCCGACAGGACCCATTGGAGTAAGGGGCCTCCTGTAGATGCCATGTTGATGGCGGCGGCCACAAAGAGGGAACTGGCTCAGGAGAGTCCCTCAGTCCACCCACCGAGCAAGGAGTCTCGGATGATGGACCGCTTGGGGAAGCGGATGTTCAGTTCGGCGACCTTCTCGGTAAGGGCGCTGAACTATTTGGCACATGTTATTCGGATGCAGCGAGATCTTATTAAGGAATACGCTGCATCCCCTGAGTCCATTTCGGAGGAGGACAGAGTTCTGCACTCCACCAAAATGGCCACTCTTAGGTCAGTTACAAATACTTCTATGCGGCTACTCTCCCATGCAACGGAGGCGCCGCTAGAGCTGCGGGACAGGACTGGTCACTAGGCGCCAGGCCTGGCTCCGTCACTGCGATTTTTCTGAGCCCTTCAAGGCGTTTGCAACGCCCTTTGATGGTTCTGCTCTGTTTGGCAAGACCGTTCGAGACGTTGACCCAGAGCGAAGGACGGAAGACGCTGTCTGCCGTCGGAATCCGCTTCTCTGCACCCCAGAGGCCCTATTCTAGGAACCAAAAGGGTCAGAAGAAGATGTGGTTCGAAGTCGCAGCAGTCCCAGCCTGCTCCGGACAACCAGTCCTTCCGTGGCAGAGGAGGACAGGAGGACGCCGCCCTAGAGGCAGAGGGGCTCCCAGAAACTTCGGGTCCAGGGAACCTTTCTCTGAACGGCCCAGCGCAGCAACCCTGAGGGTTGCCCGACTGCTCTACTCTGGAGGCAGTCGGGGACGTTCGGGGCACCTAGCGGCATGGGAGTCCATAACATCGGACCGCTGGGTTCTCCAAATCATATCCAGGGATATCGCATTCCTTTCCTTCACCTTCCAAAGTTAAAGTCCCTCCCAGGCGTCCCACCCGGTCAACGGGAGGCCGCTGGCAGAAATTGGCCATCTGCTAAAGAAAAGAGCCATCCAGCCCGTTCCCCAGACCAGATCGGATCAGGGTTCTACTCCAGATTCTTTTAGTGCCAAAAAGACGGGGAACTAAGACCAATCCTAGACCTCTCTCTCTTGAATCTGGCAGTCCCCAAAGAAAAATTCGAATGGTCACTCTGCAATCTATTCTCCCCCTTCTGGGAGAAAATCACTGGATGTGCTCGATAGATCTCAAGGACGCGTACTACCACATCCTGATGGACAGGCGCTCAGGAGGTTTCTCCGCTTCGGCTGGGAGCCAGTCACTACCAGTTCCGGGTCCTTCCCTTTGGTCTCACCACAGCCCCAGGGTGTTTACCAAAGTACTAGCAGTGGTAGCGGCCCACCTGAGGCTTCAGGGGGTGCAGGTCTTTCCCTACCTGGACGACTGGCTCCTTACCGCCCCAACAAGGCATCTACTTCTCATGGCGCGAGACTCCTTTCTCCATCTTGCTCCATTTCTGGGCATCACAATAAATACAAAAAAGTCCAACCTGGCTTCACACAGCTATTAGATTTCATAGGGGCCAGACTAGACACAAGGAGTTTACGAGCCTTTCTCACTGCGGACAGAGTTCTAAATCTGCAGCTCCAGGTGCGGGCCATTCTCCATTCAAGTTCTGTTCCAGCGGAGTTGGTCCTGAGGGCTCTAGGGTCCATGGCTTGGCTATAGCACTTCTTCCTCTTGCCAGGCTCAATATCGCATTCTACAGTGGACGCTCTTAGTACAGTGGTCATACCTTGCTCTCCCATGCATCATCCCATAGCGATCAGCAAGGCTTGCAAGCGGTCCCTCTTGTGGTGGCTCCGCTCCCGGATCTCCACGAGGGTCGCCCATTTTGTGCTTCTCCCCTCTCGCCACGGTGACCACGGACGCCTCCCGCCTCGGGTGGGGGCACTTTATGGCGGACAGTCCAAGGCACGTGGAACGATTCAGAGACCTTACTGCATATCAATGTTCTAGAGATGAGAGCAGTGCTCTTAGCGTTGCTAGCACTTCAGGACTTTCTTCCCTTGGGAACAATTGCGATTCAATCGGACAATATGTCTGTTGTCTGGTACATCAACAAGCAAGGGGAACAAGGTCTTACCCTCTTTGTCGAGAGGCCATGAGAGTTTGGGAATGGGCAATCTCCACCAATCGCTTTCTCATAGCAACGCACATTCGGTCGGTCCAACATCCTAGCGGACAAGCTCAGTCGCACCATTCTGACCCCTTACGAGTGGTCTCTCAATTGTCAAGTAGCGAACGCATATTCGCACGGTGGGGAACCCTTCATGCGATCTTTTGCTTCTCCCTCAAACACCAAGTGCGACAGTTTTTCGCTCTAATACCTCCTCCCGGAGGTACCCCAAGAGACGCTCTGGTGCATGCTTGGCCACCCGGTCTTCTGTATGCCTATCCACCCTTGCCTCTGATGCTGCAAGTTCTTCAGAAAGCTTCTCGGGTGGGTTGCAGAATGATTCTCATTGCTCCATTCTGGCCTCGACAGATCTGGTTCCCCTTCCTAAGGTCTCACTCGGTGAATCCTCCTTGGATTCTAGATCCCATCCGGATCTGATATCCCATCCATCCTGCATTCCTCCTCCGAACCTGGACAACCTGAAGCTGACCGCTTGGCTGCTCCAGTTCCACTCTTGATAAGGACTCGGTATTTCTTCACGGTAAAGGCTATTTTGGTGGCGGCTCATAAACCATCCACTAGAAAGGTTTACCGAAGCAAATGGAAACGTTTCTCTGTGTGGGCGGAGCGGCAAGGCCTGAATCCCTTCACGGTTCCTCTCCCTGTAGTGCTTGATTTTCTAACCTCTCTCTTTAATGATGGTGCCAGCAGTTCCACAGTCAAAGTTCAACTGGCGGCAATTTCTCACTATCACATTGGTCAAGATTCTAATCCTCTTATGTCAGCCAAATTGTGTAAAGCATTTCTTAAAGGTACTTTCCTTCTCAGGCCCCCTATAAAACAAGCAGTTCCTCCTTGGGACCTTTCTTTGGTCCTACAGGCCTTGACCGCTCCCCCTTTCGAGCCCGCTACGGTGGATCTCAAATTTTTGTCCTACAAGACAGCCTTTTTGGTAGCCATTACATCAGCCAAGAGAGTTTCTGAACTTCAAGCTTTATCAGCTAAACCTCCTTACTTGGTATTTCATCCGGACCGTGTCTCCCTCAGGACCAACCCGTCCTTCCTTCCTAAAATCGCTTCTGAAGCAAACATCAATCAATCCATTAACCTCCCTGTTTTCTTCCCTAAGTATGAAAACAAAGGTGAATATAAGCTACACTCACTAGATGTTCACAGGCAACTTAGATTTTATCTCAACAGGACAGCTGGTCATAGGCAATCCGACCAGCTGTTTATTTCCTTTGCAAAATTCAATTTGGGCAAGCCAATTTCTAAAGTTTCTCTGTCCGCTGGATTTCACAGTGCATTTTATTGGCTTATCAAGCGTCAGGAAGGCCCGACCGGTGTTCATGCCCATTCAACCCGGTCAGTATCTACCTCGGCAGCCTTCAAGGCTAGGATTCCTCTAGATGATATTTGTGCAGCAGCCACGTGGGCTTCATCTCATACATTTATTTCCCACTATAAGTTGGATCTTGCATCTAGGGTAGAGCATCCTTTGGCTCCGGTGCTCGGAATATCCTTCCATGATGGCGCCCAAGATTCAGGTAGCTGGGGACTCTGTCCCACAGGTTGCAGACAAATGAATATCCTACTTCAGATTTAGAAGTTATGTACTCACCATAACGTTCCATCTGAGTAGGTGTATTCATTTGTCTGCAACCATCCCGCCCTCCTATCCCCCTGGCCTTTCAGTTTCCTGCATATTCCTTGTTAACCCTTTTTAGGGTATTGTTGCTTTGGCAAACTCGATCTGAGGTCATGAGGGTAGAGCAGGGCATTATGGGTGAGGGGAGGAGCTGAGAGCTTGGATCCATAGCTGGAAAACCATGCCGGTTCGGATCCGATATCGGATCCATAACCCCACAGGTTGCAGACAAATGAATACACCTACTCAGATGGAACGTTATGGTGAGTACATAACTTCTAATTTTGGATAGTTAGTGCCCTGTTGGCTTAGTTGTTTTGTGTGGGCTTTTTAGCCCTATTTAGAGTTATTAATCTCTTTTCTAATAGGGTTTTTCCTCTGTGGGCCTCTCTAGCCCTGTATTTGTAAAATATAGTTAATTGATGTAGATAGTGCCCGGGTTGGGCTTAGTTGCTTTGTGGGTCTTTACAAGTAAAGTAGGACTTTACTGTATTAGTTTTTTGCATTATACTGGTTTGTTTTACCTTTAATATGTTGGATGACAAGGAAAAGTCCCATCCTAATCAGGATTCAAGAAATGCCCAGATTGTGGGCAGAAAATGTCCATCACTGATGGACACATTCAATGTGTCTACTGCCTGGGGGCTAAACACCTCCAAGACACTTGCAGCATTTGCCATTCCTTTTCTTCAAGAGTCCTCTTGGAGAGAAGGAGGAAGCGAATAGACAGGGGATTACTGCAGCATTTCTTTTCTGAGGTGTTGAGTAGCCATGAGGGTACTTGCACGTCCTCCAAATCCACAAAATCTTCAGATCTCAAAGTGGCAAAAAAGGCAAAAACTTCAGAGGGAGGGTCATCGGTTCCACAGACCTCAGAACCGAGTGTATCTTTGATTCGGAGCCAGCTCTCAGTATTGGAGCCGGTCTCTGAAGTTCCCTCTTCTCTTTTGCTCCAGTCAGCACCTTCGGTGCATTCATCTAAGTCCTCAGTCAGCCTTTCAGATTTGGACATGGATTGGCTAGTGCCATGAGGGTACTTGCACGTCCTCCAAATCCACAAAATCTTCAGATCTCAAAGTGGCAAAAAAGGCAAAAACTTCAGAGGGAGGGTCCAAATCCACAAAATCTTCAGATCTTTTACAGGCACCAGGACTTGCCAAATTGTTGTCAGCCCCGACCAGATCGTCTGTGCCGAAGACCACGGAACCGGATTTGTCTACTCCTTCTCCGAGCCATACTGGACTCTCGGAGCCGAAGGAAACTGAACCGATGATTGTCGAACCCTTGGAGCCGCACCGGTGTTATCGGCTCCATCTCCTCGGATGTCCTCGGCACCGACCGAGGACTGTAGGAGCTGACGCTCTCCCATCGGGTCCGGGGAGGATAGTCGGACCAATTTGTCGGTGCCGACTCTTCCTCTTGGGGCTTCGGCTCGGATGAGCTCGGTTCCTACCTCGGGCTCGGAGCCCATGGTTTCGGTGCGGGAGGATCGGACAGTACTTTTGGGTCTGTCTACTCCTCCTTGTCGGAGCCATGGTGCCTTCAATGCTATGAGGAGTGTTTTGTCCCCCAAGACAACGTCAGCATCGGTTCGGCCTTCCCTTTCCCTTCAAGCTCCTGTGTCTACTTCTTTGTCTACCGGTCCCCATAAGCGTAGAGACCCTGAGCCTCAAGTTCCCCCACAGGGCGTTCCCTGCTCTTCTGAGACCTCCCCAGATCCCCTCACTGAGGAGGTGCCCAGGAAGAGACTGTGCAAGAGGAGGCACTTAGTCTCCCCACAGAAGGGTCCACTCGATCCCCCGCTGAGGATATCTGCTTTGCAGAGATACTAGAGATCCTTAGTCAGAGGGGCGATTGGCAGTCCAAGACTGCTCTTGAAGGTTTTTGGGTCTCAACGTTCCACTTCTTGGGTGTCTCCGCCTTATGATGAGCTCATGGAACTGATCTCTCGTAAGGCGTGGGAGTCACCGGAGGCCATGGAACCTGTTCCTCGCAAGCCCAATAAATTCATGTCTGCCCCAGTGGACAAGCCATTTTTGACAAAGGGAGTGCCTGTTGATGCCATGGTGGTAGCTGCAGCCACAAAAAAGGAAGTGTCTGAGACATCCACATCTATCCATCCTCCTAACCGAGATTCTAGGGTCACGGATAGATATGGGAAATGCATGTTTAGTTCAGCAACTTTTTCTCTGCGATCACTGAACTACTTAACCCATTTTACGAGACTACAAAAAGATCTCCTGAAAGAGCTAGGAGATACTGTCCAGGGTACTGTAGCTGCAGGGCTGGCCAACAAAGTCAACACCCAGCTCGCTACCGTAAACTGAGTGGTAAACTCGCCCATGCGTCTCATATCCTATGCAGCTGATGGTTCAAGTAGAGCCGCTAGTTCGGGCATTGCTCTTCGAAGACAAGCCTGGATGCGTCTCTGTTCCTTTGCAGAACCCTTTAAGTCTTCTTTTATCAACACCCCATTCGATGGCTCATCACTGTTTGGGCCTAAAGTAAAGGAAACTTTAACCAGGTGTGAGCAGGAAGGCAAGACCTTATCTGCCGTTGGAGTCCGTTTTTCTAACCCTACTCGGCCCTACCTCAAGGGCCCTAGGGGAGGGAAAATGTGGTTCTGAAAAGCACAGGGAGCCTTTCAGGACACACGTGGAGAAACCCCCTCTAGAGGCAGAGGAGGGAGTTATAATGGAAGACGCCACCCCCGCGGCAGAGGGGGTCCGCAGCAACAGGGTGACAGGGGTCAGTTCTCCGGTCAACCCTACCAGCGCCCCTGAAAGGGGGCCCGGCCGTTCAGCTCTTGAGGCAGTCGGGGGTCGCTTGTCTTTTAAAAGCCTGGCTAAACATAACATCAGATACATGGGTACAAAGCATCATTTCCAGAGGATATTTCATACCGTTCTCTACCCCTCCCATTCCTGTAAACAGAATCCCAGATGTTCCAGCCAATCTCAGGGAAGAAGCAATCATAGAGGTCCACAGATTGCTAGGAAAAAAAGAGTCATCCAACCAGTCCCAGCAGACCAAGTTGGATTCGGAACTTACTCAAGATTCTTTTTGGTACCAAAGAAAACAGGGGACTGGAGACCTATCTTGGACCTCAACAGACTCAACCAGTTCGAGTTCCAAATGGTCACGCTTCAGTCCATTCTTCCCTTCCTAGGGAAAGGTGATTGGATGTGCTCCATAGATCTCAAGGACGAGTACTATCACAGAAAGATGAACAGATGCTCCAGAGATCACCTGCGTTTCCGGCTGGGAGCCAATCATTACCAGTTTCAAGCCCTGCCCTTTGGTCTCACTACAGCCCCCAGAGTGTTCACCAAATGCATGGCAGTGGTCATGGCTCACCTGAGACGTCTAGGATTCCAGGTGTTTCCATACCTAGACGATTGGCTCCTCACTGCTACTACCAGGCATCAATTGACTTAGGCAACACAATACACTCTGACACTCTGCCATCAATTAGGCATTACAATCCATTTCGAAAAGTCTGCCTTATCGCCATCGCAGCATGCCGTTTTTATAGGAGCAGAGTTAGATACCTCAACTACCACTCTACTTCTTCCTATCGAAATAGTCTCACTTCTCCGCCAACACGTCAGCTCACTGGTGTCAAAGAACAAAGCTACAGCAGCAGAGGTCTTAAAGGTGCTAGGTTTGATGGCGGCAGCAATCCTGGCTATACCACTCGCAAGGATGCATATGCAAATTCTTCAATGGCTCCTCTTTGCTCAGTGGTCGTACCAGAAACTACCGATGCACCACATGATTCTCTTCATGGATTCTTGCAAGAGAGACCTTCGGTGGTGGTTGATGTCTCTTCATGTCACAATCGGAAGACCCTTTGTTCTCCCACCCCCCCCCCCAGTAGCCACTGTGACCACGGATGCTTCCCTGATAGGGTGAGGGGGCATTTCCAGGGAAAGACTGCCCAAGGCACATGGGACAGATCAAGAATTACATCTGCACATCAATGTTCTAGAGTTGAGAGCGGTACTTCTGGCATTGCAGTACTTTCAGGACTCTCTCCCTCTAGGAACTATTGCAATTCAGATGGACAACATGTCAGTAGTCTGGTACTTGAACAAGCAAGGTGGAACCAAGTCTTACCCCCTTTGTCGAGAAGCCCTCAGGGTCTGGCAGTGGGCTGTGTCGTCCCAGCATTTTCTGTTAGCAATGCACATCCTGGGGAAATCCAACGTGATAGCGGACAAGCTAAGCAGGGCGCTATTGCTACCTCATGAGTGGTCTCTCAAACAGGTTGCGGAGTTGATTTTCCACAAATGGGGCCAGCCTTGCTGCAACCTCTTTGCCAGCCATATCAATTCAAAATGCAGAAGCTACTTTGCCCTAATACCAACTCCTGGTCATCCCCCGAGAGATGCAGTTTTACACGATTGGCCCCCGGGTCTCATTTATGCATTCCCACCCTTCCCATTGATACCCAGATTTTTACAGAAAGCAAAATCGCTGTGAAGGACTGTTATCCTCATAGCCCCCTACTGGCCTCGATCATCTGTTGGAAGATCCATGGATCCTGGACCCAGTTCCGGACCTTCTGACACACCCGTCAGGGGACCACCATCCTTCACTGCAGTCCCTGAAACTGACTGCTTGGCTAATCCACTTCCCCTAATTGCCAGGCTTCATTCAATTTCAGAAGATACAAGACAAATTCTCGTCTTCTCACAAGCCATCTACCAGGAAATTATATGGCAGTAAATGGAAAAGGTTCTCAATTTGGGCCAACACGCAGAAAATTGACTCTTTCCGAGCCCTGCTATCATCCATTTTAGAATTCTTGACAAAGATTTTTAAGGAAGGGGCAGCAGCTGCTACAGTTCGAGTCCAATTAGCTGCCATCTCAAATTTTCACCTTGGGTTTGGTTGCTCAAATGTTATGGGCCATAAATTATCTAAGACTTTTCTTAAAGGTGTTCTTCACATGAGACCTCCTATCAAAATTCCCTATTCCCCCTGGAGTTTAAACTTTATGCTGTCTCAAATTATTCTTTCCCCTTTTGAACCAGCATCTTCTTGTGATCTCAAATATTTATCCTGGAAAACTATTTTTCTAGTGGCCATTACTTCTGCCCGCAGAGTGTCAGAACTTCAAGCATTAACTGTCAGACCACCTTACATGATTTTCCATGCTGACAGAGTATGTATCGGAACAAACCCCTCGTTTTTACCTAAAGTCTGTTCTGAATCAAATATCAATCAGGTCATTGAGCTGCCAGTCTTTTTTTCCCAACCACTCTAACAAATTGGAATACATGCTGCACATACTTGATGTACACAGGCAGCTCAGATTTTATCTTGACAGAACTAAGGATATTAGAAAATCAGATGAACTTTTTGTATCCTTCTCAGAAGTCAGAAAAGGCAATCCAGTGGTTAAAACAACCTTATCTAAATGGTTATCAGATTGTATATATTTTGTTTATGAGAATGTAAGCATGCCATTGACACACAAACCTAAGGCTCATTCTACCAGAGCCGTTTCTACGTCTTCCGCTTTTTAAGCTAAATTGCCCCTTGACAATATTTGTACTGTAGCCACTTGGTCTTCTAAGCCTCATACCTTTATCACGCATTACAAAGTAGATAAGGCTTCCAGGGACAGGTCTTCCTTTGGTTCCACGGTACTGAAAAACATACTTCCATGAGCCACCCAAGATTGAGGGTGCGAGGGACGCTACCCATCAGTGAGAATAAACGGCGAAATTTAACAACTTCACATAAAGAAGTTATGTACTTACCATAACGTTCCATGTGAGTTGTTTATCTCGCCTTTATTCTCACGTCCCTCCTTCCCCCTCCTGGCTGACTGTTGACTTAGAGGCTAGTACCATCCTGGTTATTCAGTATGTCTTCTTCCCCTTCGGGAAGTGTTTCTTGGTAGAAATAAATAAAAGGATATATATATATATATATATATATATGTATATATATATGTATATGTATATATATGTGTATATGTATATATATATATATATATATATATATATATATATATATATATATATATATATATATATATATATATATATATATATATATATATATATATATATATATATATATATATATATATATATGTATGTATATATATTTTTTTTGTTGTTGACCAACAAAAAACTGGTCCTTTCCAGCTTCTGACAGATCACAGAGGAGCAAATACAGACGCCCAAGGGGCAGAGGTCAGTCACAAGGCCCTTACAAACTTCGCCAATGTGGTGCTGCTACCTAGAAAGGAGGAGAAGATAGGCCCCAAGCTAGCAGAAGACAAATACAATGACTCAACCCTCAAACTACCAAGCAAATCTCTCTTGGCAGCTCCCTTGGGAGGAAAATTAGCACTTTTTGCAGACAACTGGCACATCATCACAAAAGACAAATGGGTCCTAAACATTGTCTCACAAGGATACAGATTCCACTTTCATACCTTGCCAAGGATAAAAGGAATGCCATACCTGCCACCAAATCAATGGGCAGAGGCACAAAAACAAATTACAGCTCTCATGGACATGAGAGCCTTTCAACAGGTACCTACACAGGAGCAAGGACAAGGATTTTACTCAAGACTCTTTTTAGTCCCAAGAAAGGACAAAGCATGGAGACCCATTCTGGATCTTTCAATTCTGAACACCTATCTGCAAGTACCAAAATTCAAGATGCTAACACTACAGCAGCTTCTTCCCATGCTGGGCAAGAGTGCTTGGCTAGTAACGTTGGATCTCAAGGAGGCATACCTGCATGTCCCTATCAGACAAAATTGCAGAAGATACCTCCGCTTCATTGCAGGTTCAACCCATTATCAATTCTCTGCACTGCCCTTTGGCTTATCTACTGCGCCCAGGGTCTTCACAAAATGCCTGGCACCAGCAATTGCTTACTGCAGACAAAGAGGAATTCAAATATACCCATACCTGGATGACTGCCTTATTCAAGCAGAAAGCAAGGACATTTTTTTAAAGCATCTGGCATTTGTCAAACACATTCTAAGTTGCCTAGGGTACACAGTAAACGAAAAGAAATCAAAACTAGTGCCCTCACAAAACATAATATTCTTGGGTGCCAGCTTGAATACAACGGCCCAGATGGCTTATCTCACGCCAGACAAGCAACAACAGCGGACTCAGTACTTCAAAATAATGGCAACAAAGACCCAACTCCCTGCAAGAAAAATTCTGCAGGCCTTGGGATTCATGGCATCTTGCATACTACTAATACCATTTGCAAAACTGCATATGAGGAAATTACAATGGTACCTGATAAGCGTATGGACTCAGCACAGCCACAGCTTGGAAACAATGATACCACTCATTCCCTGCCTTCAACAGGAGTTTCTATGGTGGGCACAGGCATGTCACCTCAACAAGGGTCAGCCTTTCACCTTACCCACAGCCAGGCAAACTGTGACAACATATGCATGGAACTATGCCTGGGGAGCACACATGGCAGGACAGTGCATTCAGGGCAAATGGACTACAGATCAAAGGCATCTGCATATCAATCAAAAAGAAATGCTAGCAGTACAGAATGCCCTAAAAGCTTTCAAGGACATTTTACACCCAGTACAACTAATAATAAAGACGGACAATACCACAGTAATGTGGTACATAAACAAGCAAGGGGGCACACATTCATACCCTCTATGCAGGCAAGCAATGACCTTGTGGAACACAGCACTGTCTTACCAAGTTCAACTACAAGCACAATTCCTGCCAGGAAAGAAAAACACATTGGCAGACGACCTAAGCAGAAACATCATGGATCCCCACGAGTGGAAACTAGATCCACAAGTATTTGCAATGATTACTCAGAAATGGGGACGCCCAGACATAGATCTGTTTGCCAACCTCCAAAACTACCAACTTCAAAAATTTTGCACAAGGACATTCCACCCACAAGCTTGGAAAGTGGACGCCCTCTCATTCAGTTGGAAAACATTAACAGTGTATGCCTTTCCTCCACTGCCTCTTCTAGCAAAGGTACTGCTGAAAGTCAGATTAGAGAGGCCACAAATGATACTTATTGCACCAGACTGGCCACGCCAGCACTGGTATCCAATTCTAGGGAACATGGCCCACGGCCCACCATGGATTTTACCACAAATTCCTCACCTGCTCACCCAGCGAGACAATCAGATTCTACACGGCCAGCTCAAGACTTTAAACCTGGCTGCATGGCAAATTACCTAAACAACCAGCCAACACCTCTATCCAAAGCTGTTATGGATGTCATTCTGGAGGCCAGGAGGCCCAGCACCAGGAAAACCTATTCAGACAAATGGAAAAGATTTTGCGCTTGGAACCAGGCTAAAGGCCAAAATCCCCTTGATCCCAACATTCCTCAGATTCTACAATATTTAACTGAGATATTGCACAAAGGACTTTCCTTTTCATCTATTAAGATCCACACCTCAGCAATTTCAGCTCATTACAACACGGATCCTCCTTTATTTTCACATCCACTCCTAAGACAGTACCTCAGAGGGACTAAGAACATAAGACCGCCCAGGAGAGCACCAACACCTACTTGGGATCTCAACTTTGTTCTGGAAAAGCTTACACTGCCGCCCTTTGAACCAGCTTTTTCAGCTGATTTAAAATTTCTTTCATGGAAAATTGCCCTGCTACTAGCAATAACTTCAGCTAAAAGAGCCTCAGAGCTACAGGCAGTAATGGCAGTGGAGCTTTTCCTCATTTTTCATCAAGACAGAGTCTCTCTATGAACTAACCCTTCCTTTATGCCAAAGGTGGTATCCAGTGTGGCCCAAAACCAAACCATTCATTTGCCCACCTTTTTCCCAAATCCCCAGAACAAAGGAGAAAGACTCCTGCACTCTTTGGACATTCACAGGCAATTACGTTACTACTTTGATAAAACTGAGGCTTTCAGAAAATCTGACCAGCTCTTTGTAGCCTGTGCTGCAGGATCACAAGGAAAGGCTATCTCAAAACAGACCATTTCAAAATGGATAGGACATTGCATACGTTTCTGCTGCAAGCATCATGGGAAACCGGTACCTGGTAACATTAGGTCCCACTCCACCAGGGCTACAGCTACATCAGCAGCCTTTCTCAGGGGAGTGCCAACCAAGGATATTCTGGAAGCTGCAACTTGGAGTTCAGTGCACACCTTCACCAAACACTATCACTTACCTCTATATTCAAAGACTAGAGCTGGTTTTGCCACTGCGGTTTTGCAGGGCCTACTAGCTGCTTCTAACCCTGTTTAACTCCACCACCCCATCCTTAGCTTTGGGATTCAACCCAAGTGTGATGACTGCAGCAGGGTAACACGATGAACATAGTACAGATGTTCATCGTGCATACAGCTGCAGTCATAACAGATGGGTTCTCCTGCCGTCAGGCGGTCCTCGGTCGGCCGAATTCCAAAGTCTAGGTCCGGCGTCGGTTGTCGTCGCTTTCTTTCCTGACGTCAGTGCGACAGGGGTATATAAGACACAGCCAACACCATTTTCTCCAGTCTTTTTTGCCGTGCGGTGCCTGAAGCAGAAGCAGTTCGCAAGTGCCGGTCGGCCAGCTCCTGAAATTACGAAAATTTGGAAACCGAAGTCTTCTTAAAGCTAAGTACCCTGTTGGGGAAACTTTTCTTGCCTCAGACCGATGTCAGACAAAGTTAACAATTGTATTTCTTGTGGGAAGCAAATACCGCATAAGGATTTCCATTCCCTCTGTATATCTTGTTTAGGCCCAGACCACGACGTCTCGGGCTGTCGCTTTTGTGTTACTTTCAATAAACGCACTATTAAGCGTTGGGTGGAGTTCGCCCAGCACTTTTTTGGTAAAGCTTTTGATTATAAAATGTCGTCGGAGACTCTGACTTCCGTTTTGTCCAAAAAACGCAAGGACAAAGACCGACACGTGAGGTCCGCGGCCTCCACCGACACCACGCCAAAACCGGCTACACGTGGTCCGGTTCTCAGCGAGGCCCCTACGCAGCCCCTGACTACCGACGACACTTCTCTGGCAGTGTCTTCTGTAACCGAGACCGCAGGTACCTCGGCCCATACCCTGACTACAGCTACCGAAGCCACTGTGAGTGTTGAGCCTCTTAATGTGGACAGGTCCACTTCCACCCATGGTGTCTTCAGACCCTCATCTTCCTTTTCCATTAAGGCCTTTACTAAATCCAAATCGGCCATGCATCCCAAGAGGCCTGTTGCACAGGGCCCATCTCCAGGCCCCATGCCTAAAAAGCAGATGCTCAAAATGGCTGAGGATTTAATTACTCTTATCAGGGGTTCCCAACCCCCTTCGGACAAGAGACCCAGAGTGGAGGAAGTTTATCCCTCTTCTGACCAGGGCTCCATTATTTCAGAACATTCTGATGAAGAGGAGCACTCGTACTCTCCCTTTGAAGATTCTGATGCAGAGCAGTCCATTCCTTCTGTATCTCCCCCAGAGGATTTTTCTTCGGGAAACCTTGCATACCTTGAGGGAACACTTCCATTGGGAAGGCCAAGATTTTTCAGATTCCAAGAAAAGACTTAGGGAATTTCTTTTGCTACCTCAGCACAGACCTCTGGCGATCCCTCCTGTCCTGGACATACTTGATGATGTTTACTCGGAGGCTTGCTTTAATCCGGATTCCCTGCCTCCTGCCCCAGTCAAGCCTGATAGGTACTACAGAGTTCCTAACTCACACCAGTTTCTTTACAAAAGCCATAATGCTGACCCTGAAACCATTTCTCAAGGCCCCAAGGGAATGAAGGCCTCTACTGCTAAGAACCCATTACCTTCCGAAAGAGAGTCTAGATCCTTAGAAAGGTGGGGAAAAAAGGTATATACCTCGGCCACCCTAGCCATGAGGGCCTTAAATTGTCAGTTCCATGTGCTTAAATATCAGCAGTTTCTGTTATCACAATTAAGGAATAAAATGTCACAACCTGAACAACCAGATTTGAAGGAGTTACAGGATATGATGCATAGTGCAGAACAAGTGGGTAAACACACATTACAATGTGGCTATGATGTTCTAGAGGCCTCAAGTAGAGCTGCTGTTACAGGATTAGTCATTCGTAGGCATGCCTGGCTTAGGGAACAAACCTTGCCTGATCATGTTAAAGCTAAACTTCTAGATGCTCCTTTACAAAAGGATGTATTATTCAGTACTAATGCTGAGGAGATACTACGGAAAATGGAAGAAAAAGTTAAATCTATGCAAACTGTCAAAGCCTTTCTACAGGTACAACCACCACGTTTTAGCAGAAATTGGCCTTCAAAAAACTGGTCCTTTCCAGCCACGGACAAGCCCCAAAGAGGTAGATACAGGCGCACAAGGGGCAGAGGACAATCTCAAGGGTCATATAGAGGCAGACAATGGCAAACTCCAGCACCAAGAGGTGGCGAAGACAGTGCACAACAATACAGGAAACAAACCCAATGACTTTCCCCTTTGCATGCCAAGCAAGTCTCAGCTGGCAGCACCCTTGGGAGGAAAACTGACATTATTCTCAAAAAAATGACATATTATCACAACAGACAAATGGATCCTGGACATTATAAACAGAGGCTACAGATTTCATTTTCACGCACTTCCAAAAATGAGAGGCATGCCGAACCTGCCACACAATCAAAGGGCAGAGGCTCAAATACAAATTTCAAAGCTCATGGACATGAAAGCTATTCAAGAGGTACCTACTCACGAACAAGGTCAAGGTTTTTAATCCAGACTATTCCTGGTACCAAGGAAGGGAACCGATTGGAGACCCATTTTGGACTTTTCCATCCTAAATACATTTCTACTCGTACCAAAATTCAAGATGCTCACCTTACAGCAGCTTCTTCCCATGCTGGGCAAGGAGTCTTGGCTGGTAACATTGGACCTCAAGGAGGCATACCTGCATGTCCCAATCAGACAAAACTGCAGAAGATACCTCAGATTTCTTGCAGGTTCAATCCACTATCAATTCTCTGCATTGCCCTTTGGCTTATCTACTGCGCCCAGAGTATTCACGAAATGCCTGGCATCAGTAATTGCCTACTGCAGACTTCAAGGGATACAAATTTACCCTTATTTGGACGATTGCCTGATCCAAGCGGACAGCAAACACATACTTCTGGAACATCTGGCTTATGTAACACGGTTATTGAATTCTCTGGGATACACAGTCAACAAAGAGAAATCCAGGCTAACACCATCTCAGTAAATAATTTTCCTGGGTGCCAACTTGGACACAAACACCCAGATGGCCTATGTTACGCCAGAAAAACCGAGGCAACTAACTCAGTACTTCAAAATACTAGCAAATTGTACCAGGCTTACTGCAAGGAAAATCCTGCAGGCTCTGGGCTTCATGGCATCTTGCGTTCTTCTAATCCCATGTGCAAAGTTGCGTATGAGGAAACCTCAATGGTACCTAAAAAACCTATGGTCTCAACACAGCCACAGTTTGGAAACAATAATACCACTAATCCCATGTTTGCAAAAGGAATTTCTATGGTGGGCCCAAGCATGCCAAACAAACACAGGTCTGCCATTCTGCAAGCCTCAAGCAAATCAAGTCATCACAGCAGACGCTTCAGACTACGCCTGGGGGGCACACATGACAGACAGGTGCATTCAGGGCAAATGGTCCCAAAAGGAAAAGCACCTTCACATCAAGCAAAAGGAAATGCTAGCAGTGATAAATGCAATTACAGCTTTCAAGGACCTCCTGCATCCAGGGCAATTATTGATAAGAACAGACAACACCACAGTAATGTGGTACATAAACAAACAAGGAGGAACACATTCATACCCCCTGTGCAGGCTGGCCATGTCACTTTGGAACTTAGCTCTGGAATGGCAAATCGAACTTCAAGCACAGTACCTGCCAGGTTTGGAAAACACGCTGGCAGACAATCTAAGCAGAAATATGACAGACCCGCAGGAATGGAAGTTGCATCCTGAAGTGTTTACAAAGATAATCCAAGCGTGGGGAAGGCCAGACATAGATCTCTTTGCCTCCCACAGGAATCATCAATTGACAAAATTCTGCTCAAGGACATTCCATTCAAAGGCCTGGAGAGTGGACGCCCTTTCTTTCACTTGGGCAGCACGGACAGTTTACGCCTTCCCATCTTTGCCTCTTCTGCCCAAGGTGCTCTTGAAAGCAAGAGCAGACAGACCGAAGATGATATTGATCGCTCCAGACTGGCCAAGACAACACTGGTACCCACTCCTGAGGAGCCTAACACATTCTCCTCCCTGGACTCTACCTCTAATGACTCAGCACAGCTACAAAACTCTTTACAGTCAGTTGAAAACACTCAATCTGGCTGCATGGAAAATTCCTTAACACCACAACAGACCCTACTCTCTAAGGAGGTGCAGGATGTCATTTTGGAGGCCAGAAGGCCATCTACTAGAAAGGCTTACTCCGCAAAATGGAAACGGTTTTGCACTTGGAATGAGAAAAAAGGCCAGGATCCTAGAAAACTGAATTTACTTCAGATATTACAGTATCTAGCTGAGCTGTTGAACAGTGGACTTTCATTTTCCTCCATCAAAATCCATGCCTCAGCCATTTCTGCTGAATACAACACTGATTCACCATTATTCTCCCACCCACTCTTAAGACAGTTCCTCAGAGGGGCTAAGTATATAAGACCTCCAAGGAAACAACCAATTCCAGCCTGGGATCTTAATTACATTCTAGAAAA
The DNA here is from genome assembly GCF_019279795.1 of Protopterus annectens. Lineage (NCBI taxonomy): Eukaryota > Metazoa > Chordata > Ceratodontiformes > Protopteridae > Protopterus > Protopterus annectens. Next base: position 89,437,860 of record NC_056736.1, on the reverse strand, counting down.
ACTAACATTGCCTCCCTTTGAACCAGCTGCCTCAACAGATTTGCAATATTTGTCCTGGAAAACAGTTTTCCTTCTGGCCATTACCTCAGCTCGTAGGGTTTTGGAACTACAAGCCCTCATGGCTGTGCAGCCCTTTCTCATCTTCCATCAGGACAGGGTTTCCCTATGAACCAACCCGTCATTTATACCTAAGGTAGTATCCAGGGTAGCTTTAAATCAGGCCATACACTTACCTACCTTTTACCCCAATCCTCACAACAAAGGGGAAAGGCTGCTACATTCCTTAGACATCCATAGACGGCTACATTACTATTTGGACAGAACAAAGCCTTTCAGGAAATCAGAACAACTTTTTGTGTCCTATGCTGTAGGAGCTCAAGGGAAGCCAATTTCCAAACAGACTATTTCAAAATGGATAGGCCACTGCATACGGTTTTGTTACTCCTTTCATGGTAAATCTGTACCTGCAGGCATCAGACCCCACTCCACAAGGGCCACAGCTACCTCTGCAGCCTTCCTCAGAGGAGTTCCTACCAAAGATATTTTAGAGGCAGCCACTTGGAGTTCTGTGCATACCTTCACTAAACACTACCACCTTCCTTTATACTCCAAAACTAGAGCAGGCTTTGCCACTGCTGTGTTGCAGGGCATTCTGGCTCCTCCCAGTTCCACCAAGTGCCTACCACTCTGTGCGTAGCTTTGGGATTCTACCCATCTGTTATGACTGCAGCTGTATGCACAATGAACATAGTATAGTTTTGTACCTACCATAAATGTAGATGTTCGAGTGCTAATACAGCTGCAGTCCAGGTTTCCCTCCCTCCTTCCCCTCTGGGTACAGACCTAGTGGCTAACTCCTCATCTCACAACTTGATTGGGTTATCCTTCTGTGGTGTATTTGCTTACAACTACTGTTTTTTTATTATATTGCAATGCATGATTATATATATATATATATATATATATATTTTTATATATTTTGCCTTCCTTCTGGGGGCACCTGACATCTGGGGCAAGAAAGATTGAAGAAAATGGCGTCGGCTGTGTCTTATATACCCTTATCGCACTGACGTCAGTAAAGAAAGCGACGAACAACCGACGCCGGACCTAGACTTTGGAATTCGGCCGACCGAGGACCCGCCTGACGGCAGGAGAACCCATCTGTTATGACTGCAGCTGTATTAGCACTCGAACATCTACATTTATGGTAGGTACAAAACTGTACTTTTTGTAGCTACCATAAATGTAGATGTTCGAGTGTTCACCCTGCTGCAGTCCAGGTTACCCTCCCTCCATCCCCTCTGAACTGGCTGGACTTATCTATACCATTCTATCCTATACAACCTCTGTGGTGTATTTGCTTGTGTCTGAAGGTATTGTTTTATTTTTATATGTACATTTTTATATAGCAATATATATATGTATATATATATATATATATATATATATATATATATTGCCTACCTATTGGGGGCACCTGACATCTGGGGCAAGAAAAACTGAACAAAATGGTGTCGGATGCCTCGTATATACCCCTGGTGCACTGACGTCAGGGAAGAAGCGACAGCAACCGACGCCGGACCAAGACTTTGGAATTCAGGCCGACTGCGGGACCGCCTGATGGCAGGATAACCCAAGTGTGATAACTGCAGTAGGCTGAACACTCGAACATCTACATTTATGGTAGGTACAAAACTGTACTTTTTGCATACTAGTTTATTCAAGTCTATAGCGCCTTTTTGTATATTTCCACTTTACACCTATAGCTCCATGTGACATCCAGACCTTTTTTGAGTCTGGCATCTTTAAGTGATTTACCAGCTAATAGTAGGCAGTATTAGGAAGAGCAAGACGTTATTAGCAAAATGACACTGGGATTGTTAGTCTAAGATGTCCTGCAGTAGAGAAATGAATCTCTCTTTGTCACTTATTATTCATATTTTCATATTTATATATCACACTATATCTGAGATATTGCTATTTATTTGTTAGTAGTAATGAAAATAAACAATAGTTACATATGCACTTAATACTTCAAAAAAACAAGTCACTTGCAAAACTGTTCTATGACATCAGGAGAAACATGAGATGAAGAAAACTAGCTTTGATATTTGCAGTGCAAGTTGCACATCTTGAGAGATATTCAATGTTCTTTATATTGCTAATTATAGAATTAAGCATTGTTTTCATATTTCTGTAAATATCTCAAAAAGCATGCACTCGTGAATTTTTCTGTCATGTGAAAGTGTGTCTGGTTAACAAAAATGTTTTAAAAATATATGTCTAAGTTGCAGAGTTTTCAAGATATGACAGTTTGTGAAAGTGTAGTAAAAAACATAATTTTGGGTATCTGTGCATTATATATAACATTTATGGAAATACTATGGATGGACTGATTATCACTGTAAAGAAAACTTTGCACTGGTGACAGGTCATGCTGGAGAGATGGAGACTGCCACATCTCTGGAACAAGCTTCCAGTTCATGTGAAACAGAATCCCTTCCTGACCATCTTCAAACACAACCTAGATCAATGAATGGGTGACTGCAAATTCACTCCTGCGGTGGCACCCATGTCTCTCCTGTACAGAGGAAGTCAGTCTTCACTACCATATAGACCCTTACCTGTGTGAACTTTACTTACCTAACCACTGACAATTGAGGCAACTCTGGATAAATATGGCTAGACTTGTAAGGGTTCTGGGGCCATTAGCCTAGTGCCGTTCTATGAACTTATGAACCTATAGAGGGGAAGTTAAATTCACCCATGAATAGGGTGTTTGGTTGGACAGTGAGCACCTCTAGTAGGTTTAGGTAAGAGTCATGGGACATAGATGATGACCGGTAGCTAGCCATGATATGATGAGGGACCTCATTTGTTGTGACTTGCACATGGAATGACTTCCATGGTATCATCCTGTTTAACCAACCTGGAGGTATGTTTTGTTGCTAACATTGATCGAGACTCCTTCACCTTTGGCTGCAGTCTGTGCTGTTGCTCTAAATGTGTGGAAGGCACTGTAGCCTTGCACTTCTGAAGTACCTTTTATGGCTTTAAACCAAGTCTCAGTCATGGCACAGATGTCTTCATTCTCCAGAATGAGGAGGATTTGAAGGATGTGGAGTTTTTTGTTTAGGCTTCTAGCATTGAGCAGTGACACCTTAAGGTTGCTTGTAGACATTTTCATTGTACCAAAAACCACAGAAATATCCAAAAAATTGAAGCCAAGAAAAATAAACACACCAGGACCACCAGACACTCCGAATTCGGATCACACGTGTCACTTTCCAAAATGAAAAAGCAAACTGTGTCGAGTATAAAGTTTATTCCACAAACAAACCACCGTAGTGTTAAGCGCTTTCACTCAGTAATTATCGAGCTTCCTTCTCTGAGGAAGCTCAGTAATTACTGAGTGAAAGCGCTTAACACTACGGTGGTTTGTTTGTGGAATAAACTTTATACTCGACACAGTTTGCTTTTTCATTTTGGAAAGTGACACTTGTGATCCGAATTCGGAGTGTCTGGTGGTCGTGGGACATTTTCATTGTGTTGGTAGATTTTTCTTTTTGGCATTGCCTAAAAAGGTCTCTAAAGGGGCGGTAACTTTTTAGCCAATATCCAAAAGCCTAGGGAGGACAGGTTCAGCCCATTCTGGTCAAAGTAGCATGGTCTTTTGACCATGTCCTCTAATGCTGACAGATATTGGATTCCCCTGGTGTTACACCAGAAACTAAGCCAATTATTAAAATCAACCATTTTATGGTCATACTGTGGCATTCGCCTTGGTTCAGGTATAATGCTGCTCAGTGCAAGGCTCATACCTATCTTGACAGACATTCTGAGAGATCCATTATGTCTACTTTTATATAATCCGGTGAACTACGTTCATATTTAACAAGTGGAGGTTGTCATACTATTCTGCAATTGAAATGTCACCAAGCTTAACAGTAAAATCTCTACTGATTCTATTGTATGAAGACAGAGCATGTAAGTGTAGCTGTGAATAACGGTCAGTTATTACTTCTACCTTCTGTCAAAGCCCCCCCACCACCACCACCACCACCACCACCATCAAGAAACAATTGCTGTGGGTGGGAGGTCATACGGACATAGATTGTTGGTAAAGCATTGTAGTCCATTGGTAAAGTACAATAATTTTTTCAGTTCTTTTATTTAGGAGGCTGTTTTTGATACTATCATTCATATGTTCCCAAATGCAGTGTTTAAAAAAAATGAGAAATTCTGATTTATGATGAAGATGCACCCAACAAGTGATTTGTGAAAAGATTGAGGTGATCTCATGGAACCTCTGATGTGTCAAGGATGCATTATATTCCCAGCACTGGTGGTACAGAGGTATAATTCTTTGGCCACAAAGCTAGTGATCCAGATTCTAGTAGCTGAAATGCTTGACAGAACTGACAGTTGGGATGGATGGCTGCATCTGAGAAAGCAAAGGAGCAGTGAAGCCAGCTGTATACACTGTTAACCTTGAGAGCAGGGGCACTAATGTAGATGGGTTGACTGGGTACAGGCATTAGGCTCACCAAGGCACCATGGGTGCTAGCCTTCAGAGCAAATGTGCCAAATAATGCAGTCACAAGGAGAGGGTGTTGTGGGTCACCATGGTGCTGCAGTGTGCTCATCTCCCACTCCCAGTAAGCTGGTAGGTTATTCAACAGTGCTGTCTTTGGTGGGATGCCAGTGAGAAAACGAAGTACCCTTGCTGTGTGAGTGCTTAGCCACCTATCAATAGCTTTCATCTCAACTCTGAGTGGATACCCAATAGCAGTAGAGCAAATGGGAACTGTCCAGTCAAAGAACAGGGAGGCTGGATGATCTGAAGGTATGAAGAGCAAAAATAACATAGGGAAAAAAAGAAAGTGTTATTTCTTTTTTGTTGATGTGATGTCTCACTGTTCAACATTTGTACCTTTTGAATTAGTTCCTTGTTTAAAGTAAAGAAAAGAAGAAAGCAATAGGCCATCTTATTCTGATGTCTTTTTGTTTTACTATAGTTTCTTACTTAAGTTTTGTTGCACTTCAGGTGGCTTTTCCAGAGTGTGTTAGATGGATTACAGTTGAGTTCGACCCTCAGTGCGGTACTGCCCAAACTGAGGATGTTCTCCGCTTGATGATTCCTTGTAGAACTTTCCAGAGCATGGGTGTCAGTCCAAAGCATACAGCAGTTCATGAAAGCCTCAACACATGGGTAGAACTGAAGAAATTCTCAGGAACTTCAGGATGGCCTTCTATGGTGTTGGTATTACCAGGTATGATTTTTGTTGCAAGGAGTCTTGTTCTTGATTTAAAAAAAAAAAAAAAAAAAACATTAATTTCAGTAAATTTTATTGCAAGAAGTATCACAATTGTCCGTTGATGACCAAAGGTGTAACAATTCCTTCTAAGCTTATGCAACTGTATATGAATAGAGAAGAGAATCTGACTTAATTTGCCTTGAAATGGATTTTGACAGGCAGGTCAGACTAATGGCATAGAAAGGCCAGACATCAGATGTAATTAACTGACTATGAAAACACACCTCAAAAAGCTGTCATGTTTATGCCAGATTTCTGCTAAAGAGATTACAGTCTGTAAGAATAAATAGCGTTTTTCCCTTCCTTTTCAGCCTGCTGGCTGCATTGTGTGTGAGATCGTGGTACAGCTAGGTTTGGGAATTTGCCCTTTCCTCCTGTTGTGTGATCTTTCAATTGTATATAATTTCCATAAGTGTTCCACCATTACTAGGTGATGTGCTAAGATCATCAATAGTATCTTTAGATGTAAGCTTAGTAAGAACTTGTGATGGAGGCCCAACTACCTCTGTTCTGGATAGGTTCTCCTGTGGAAAGGCCTTCAGGCTTATGAGGAACAGGCTGACTGTCTTGCCCCCCTCCACCCCCCCCTTCCAGAGTTTTGTGAAAAAGGTTGAAGAGCCCTGGATTATCCTTCTTGACCCTGTCATGTGAGATGCCATGACTGCAGTATGGAGAACACACAAACTCTGCCTCTTTAACCACTTACAATGGAGATGCTTTCTACAACCTCCTGCTTAAGCTACTCAGTATCCTTATGATGATTCCTATCTCATCTCTCTTCTCCAGCAAAAGTACCAGAGACCACAACATTTTGCCACTGTGCCACATGAGTAGTAGTCTAGGGCTAGGTTTGAGTAAAAAAGTGTACTTTTCTCCTTGTTGGGCCTTAGAGCCCTCAACTGTTAGTTTCAACTACCCAAATTCCTGCCCCAAATAGAAAGGCTTTAAAAATGTTAGACTTCATGGAATTTGGGCTCAAGGAGGACCTTCTTAAGATTGTGTCTGTTTCTTGTACAATTAGACATTGTGCGTCCCACAGGAAGCCAGCTTAGGAGGTGTAGATAGATAAAGCCCTGATTTTGCAGCCCATTTAACCAGAGTTCATTTAGTAGATCAGGCACTTGGAGTTGATAAGGGAGGATGTATAATCCTACCCTGGGAGGGATAGGGTGGGGTAGAACCAGCAGTGCACTTTCACAATCCCTCAGCAGAGAGACATTAGTGCAAACGCATGGCATGGGAGTGTGTTTTAAGGCTTGCTAAGCCCCTGTCTGATGCAAAGCTTTCACTCTGGATGTGCAGAAGCATGCACTTGCATGGAGAAGCCATTTTGGGCTTTTGTGGTTATGTGGTTCATCCACACACAATTCACTCCATTGCAAATAGTGCCATTGCCAGAAAGCCAGAGAGGGCGTGAAGCACAGTCATTACTGCTTGAATGAATGCTGTCTCTGGGCAGCTGTCTCTCAAATCTTAGGTGAAATTCCCAGGTTAGGGAATGAGTGGTCCATGTCTGATTGTGGGGAGGCTTGTTGGCATACAGACTCAAAGGCAAACATTATGCTGAAGTTTAAAAAAAAAAGAAAAAACAAAATGTTCCCCATTCTAATTTTAATTATGCTGGTCCTTTGGAGGGAATTAAGAGTTGAGCATTTTGTCTGCACAGCATGGCAAGGTTGAGATCCTTCTCCCTGAAGGAGAAGTTAATGAATAAGATTTTAGTTAGCCGGCTTAGGGGACTGGCTGATCTTCTGAGATAGAAGTTCTGCAGTTGTTTGGAGGACCTTTATAACCACCCACCCTTTTTTCTGCTTCTTCCTGTTCTAGACTCAACTGACCTCAAAACAGGAAGAGGCCCTTCCACTGCCAAAGGAAAACCTTTAAGTGCCCCACAGCATTGCCCATATTGTATAAAAAGTTGACCCTGCCAGACAGTTCGCTGCAATAATAACTTTGTTGTAGGACTGGGTTTGCTTGCTTCTCTTGATTTTTCCTGGATTAAAGAATCATCGTAAAATTTCAGTTTTGTCCATGAGTTTTCTAGCAGCCGAATTCTGAAGCTCCTCGGCTCTTACTTAAAAAGAGCTTCACAGGAATATCAGTCCTTTTCACTGGACATCTGGGGACAGATGATCAAGGAAATCCTTAGGTTTGATCTTTGTTTCTTTCTGAAAGTGGTTTGGTACTGCTCTTGAATTAGTCTTTAAAATTCCTACTTTTTGTGAGGACAGAAGCTGAGGTAGCATGGTGTTTACACGGACAGTTCAGGTATTACCTGCATAAGGTGCAGGAATCTGAGATATGTAACAGGTTAATTTTGTCTGAGCCAGAGAATGGAAATGATTACTTCTGTGAAGTAGACCGTTTCCAGGTAAATTGCCACTTGGGATTATTTTTTCTATAAAGCTGCTAACAATCTTGTAGTAAATTCTGTAGTTAAAGGTTTAAAGGTCACAGATTTGTAGATGACTTCCTCCACAGCTTGCATCAAAAATTTCTCCTTTTCAGACTTGTCCATCACTTTTTTGCTGCAAGAAGTAAACAGTTGTTTGTTTCATTCATATTCCATCAGTTTCTTCAATGCAAGCTTTATTTCCATTGGATCTTTTCTGTATGCAGGTTTCAACTTGTATGAGTTTGAGTACATATATGTATTTTAAAGTAGTGATCTTTTTGCTGTTATGTACACACAGGTATGCTTACATACTGCTTGCCCCTAGGTGATATTTTTTTGGGGACCTTTTATGTTGGGCAAATATCATGCCCTTGAAAGCAACACCTTTCAGTACACTGCACTGATATTAATTGTAGAATAGAAAGGAATCTCATTTGCCACCATGAATTGTTGCATGCAGCTGTTAAATTTTATTATGATTTATCATGTATTGGGAGCCACACTTACTTAACCTCCAAGTCATACTCTCTTGGATGATAAATATGATAAAGGATAATTAACCTGGGGCAATAGGTTTGAATGACTGAGTATTTTTTTTATCTTGGCTAAACCTTCAATTAAGCCATTATATAGGGCAGGTTGCATTAGTGCAGAAATTACTTTTCATATTAATCATTTTTAAGAACCATGCAAATAAGAGAAATAGTCAAGAAGTAAAATATTTAATAGTATTGTAAGATGTAATACAATAAGCATCTATAGCAAACATAATCTAGTTATCATAATGAGGCAAGTGAATTACATGATTGTGGCAATTTTATAAGTATGGGGTTCCAAAGGTGCTATATTTTCAGGATAGGATAAATCTGAATGTCTAAGAGAAAGCTATACAAGTGAGGAGTGATGTGTTTTTTATACACAGCTCTGTAATTTCTAATGTGATCCTAGATGATAATTTAGATTTAAAGAATCAGAAGTGAAAAGGTTGGCTTAATAGTTAGCTGTAGGTGTTCATCTGCAAATTCTATTAAACATTATGATTTCTTTGCTAGGCAGACTGTAACTACTCCTGTGTTGATTAGATAAACCTTAGAGTAGGATTCAATTTTGAGCAATAATTCTTGGATATCATTTTGTTACATGGCTTAACCCAGCTGCTCAAGAATAAGATAAGGGGCAATGACCTATTAAACATTATTGCTAACAACTCTAGCAGCCTTAATTTCAGTGTTGATATTAATGCTCCCTTGTGGACATTTGACCATAACTTTACAAATGCATATTATGGAAGATGTTTTTCAGTGGTCATAATGTCCCAGGAAGTCACCAAGAAGTGCGTCAGTTGGAGTGAAATTCTGTCAAAATATTCTTCCAAAAGACTCTCATCTTCAGTGCTTGTTTTGTCTTGGGAAGGAAAAGCAGGGTCTTCAGCTGTGAATGTTGTAAAACTTGCATTAAGCAGACCTTTCTCTGGGAAATGAGAAATGTTAGCAGAAAGCTCCTAGTGCTGATAAAAGGGATATCTATACTCCTCACACAGCCAAAAAGCCTTCCACTAATTTTGAGGGCAGGGAAAAGTATAGAATAATGGGGAAGCCTAAGAAAGTAATTGCAAATGAAATTATGAGCAAAAGCACATGACTGTTGAGGTCATATCCGTCCTCTGTAGACCTGAGGGCACTGGCCTCAGGTGCTGCTTTGCTTGACTCATTCCTGGCATACTGCCAGTCTTTTATTTGTCTGTGGTAGCTGCTTCAAATTCATTGAGCTTGCCTTCTTGGATGCCAGGCAGTCCCTGTTAACTTTTTGATTGTGCCATAGCCAGATGCTGGCTCCTTGGTACTCCATTGCAGGATCAGCCTGTTTTACCTGTTACTAGTCAGCCTTCATTGCTACTTGAGGATACCTGCAATCAATTTTATTTAGTCAGTGTGCTCATATGTTGGTAAGCCAAGTTTTTGGCTTTTTTCTGTAGTTCATGACATTCTGATCCCCAGGTACTCTGTTGTCCCTGTTTTATTACAAGATATTTGCTAAATAGTAGGTGATGGTTTGGGATAAAGGGCCTTGCCTAACTTTTGGCAGCTCTCTGCACCCTCTTCTTAATGTGTAGCACCATAGACTAAGTTGCATGAATCAAATCCATGCTTCTGAACCTTTAAGAGCAAGAAATCTGGACAAAGCCATATAAAATGGGGTGCAAAGGCCCAAAAATAGAGAGAATTTTTAGACTATTGCTCTTACAAACTTAGAAAATTGATAGAATAACACATATGATGTCCTTCTATTCTGATGTTGCAGTATTCATAACAGTAGGGAGTGGCTGCTTGCAGCACCACTATCTGGCCAGTATACCAAAGTCTTAGTCCAGGAGGGTACGTGTGATGTCTGTTACCAGGGCCATAAACCGACGTTGGGTATAAAAGTGATGTCTGCATGTACCCTCATCAGAATTTTTCTGCTGCTGTGATCATCGGATGCCCGTTTGCCAATTCCATATCTGCAGTGCGTTTCTTCAGATGACTGCATTACAAATTATTAAAGACCAGTCGACCATTTTTGACCATTACAGATAAGTGCCTGGTGGGGTTTTCTTACTTATTTAGCTTACTGTTTAGACTTGCATGTCAGCTAGGAAAGGGAAGTGTGCTTGTGGGAGACAAATTCCTCACAGGGACACACATGATAAGTGTATTTTTTGTCTAGGCGAGGCCCACGACCATACATCCTGTTCAGTCTGTAAGTTGTTCGTCCCCAAGACCCTACATAGCCAATTAGCGGCTTTGAATCTTTATCTTGAGAGCCAAAGACTCAGACGCTTGACATTAGGCATGGAGGGAGGAATAGGCCCTTTCGACAAGCCACCTCGGAAGAAGGCGAAAACTACATTAATTTGCTGTGTGAAGAAACAGGGCAGCCTACACTCCTGCCTCTTTCTTGCCGTGGAGCCCGGAGCATAAGCAGTTTGCATGAGTGCTGGTCTGCCGCTACCTGAGTTTTTGTTTCCGAATTGAAGTTGAAGTCTTCTAAAGCTAAGCACCCTGTTGGGGATCCTTTTTTCTTGTACTAACCGATGTCAGAAAAAGTTAAGAATTGTCTTGCCTGTGGAAAGCAAATCCCACACTGAGACTTCCACTCTTACTGCTTGTCTAGGCCCATACCACGATGTTACTCGTTGTCGCTTCTGTGCTTTAACGCCAGAACTGTCCATCTCGGGCCCTTATTGTAGCCAGATATTTTAATTTATAGTCCTTGAATTCCGATACGGCTTTGGTAAGCCATCTTGACAGCAGATCTTCCGAAAAAATGTAAAGATAGACAGAGGCAGGACCGCACCGGTCCAAACCTACTGACAATGCTTCCATTAAACTAGTCGTCAGTCCTCCAATACTCAGTGAGGAGCTTTCGCAGCCCATGATGCCCGCTTCAGTTGATTCGCAGGCTGCTACTGAGACCCTCTCGGAGGTCCGGTATACTGCAAAACTCTTCTTCGACTAAGGATCTTGCGGTCGTCTCTACCTTGGATGGATCCAGAGCCGCTGAGCAGGCACTGGCTTCCGAGGAAGTCTTTTGCACCACCGAATCTCGACACAAACCAACGTCTTCTTTTGTGACTACCGTTCTTTCGAAAACAACCAAGTTCCTTATGCCCAGGGTTCGAACCACACCCAAGAAACCGTCTACCCACTCTCAGGCGCCTGCTACCTTGCCTCAGTCTCAAATGCTTAAAATGGTGGAAAGACCTTATCATGCTGATCAGGGGAAGCCAAGCTACCACCTCAAAAGGGAAAAGAGATCTGTCCCCAGTAGTTTTGGGTGAACTAGTCAGAAGAATCTGATGCATCTGACTATGAAGACATATGCAACCCCTCTCCACTTATGAGGATTCTGATGCAAAGGAGTCCATTCCTTCAGCCTCTCCCAGAGAGGATTTTTCCTTTGGGGAAACCCTGCATACTTTAAGGGACCATTTCCAATGGGAGAGTCAGGACTACCCTCAGTCTAAAAAGGGAATTCGTAGATCCTCCACAACACATACCCTTAGCCATCCCCCCAGTTCTGGATGTGGTGGATGATGTTTTCCTTGAATCTAGCTTGACTCCTGACATCCTACCTCCTGCTCCCAGAAAACCAGGCAGGTACTACAGAGTCCCTGACTCACACAAATATCTTTTTAAAAATGCAACAGCTGACCCTGAGGTAATTTCTCAAGGTCCTAAAAGAATTGAAGCTACCTCTGCTAAGAATCCCACTCCCTCAGACCGGGATTCCCTAGCATTGGACAGATGGGGTAAAAAGGTATACACCTCAGCTACTCTTGCTATCAGGGCACTAAATTGTCAGTTCCATATGCTTAAATATCAACAGCATACCTTGAAACTCCTTAAACAAAAATGTCTTCCCTTCCTGCTTGGGCAGAATCTAAAGATTTACAAGACTTGATGCATTCTGCAAGTCAAGTAACTAAACATACTTTTCACTGTGGTTTTGATGCCCTAGAAGCTTCTTGCAGGGCAGCAGTCACTGGTTCTGTCATTAGAAAACATGCATGGCTTAGGGAACAAACCCTGCCAGACCATGTCACATGCCCTTAGTGATTAAGTGTGCCACATAGAAGCATTTCCTGACTGTTGTGGCGATGTCGTTATCGAAGGTGAGACCACTGTCCACCTCTGTCCCTAATCACATGCCCTTAGTGATTAAGTGTGCCACATAGAAGCATTTCCTGACTGTTGTGGCGATGTCGTTATCGAAGGTGAGACCACTGTCCACCTCTGTCCCTAAGTCTCTCATCACACTTTAGATGTTTAGTGTACTGCCACCTATGTGGTAATTCATGGGTGCATGTTTTTTTTCCAAAGGGGATAACTATACATTACCAAACAAAAACAGTCCTTGAACCAAATAAGGAATCAGATGTAAAAACCAGAGAATACAAGGAAAAGAAAAATAATCTGGTTCCACACAGCAGTGAAACTCAATATGTCCTTTATTGTAGTAAGGAAGCGCTTTCTCAGAATAACATCCGCTTCATGAGACCAACAAAGGTAGAATAACAGTTACATTTTTAAACACTAAAACATCCAATCAAAAATCAGATAAAATGTGCATCATAGCTGAAAAGCATGTGATAAAATACATCTGTAGAATATATAGATCTTTAAAAAATTGAATAAAAACAGACTAAATGAACAATATGTACTTAAAAATGGTAATGAATATAAAAGTAAAAAATAATAAAAGATGGACTATTGAAATATGTATAATAAAATATTAGTGAAATCAATGCTTTAATGGCCGTGCTTTAAGGAAGGGTTTCAGGGAAACTCTGTTGTTTAAACCAGGAGGTTTATCAGCTTGAAAACGCAAAATCCATTTCTGTTCACTAGATTCTGTTCTGTTATTTATGTCACCTCCTCTCTTGGTACTATGCAGAATCTCCAATACCATAAAGCTAAATTTATGTTCTTTACCCTCTTTAGCTACATGTAGTGATAGTGCGCTGGTTTCTTTAACATTCCTAATATCCCTAAGGTGTTCAAGTATTCTATCCTTA